>NC_068422.1:50601711-50776711 GCF_023373465.1 Oncorhynchus keta | reverse complement strand
CCCCTTCTCTCCTCTCCTCACACTCTCCTCTCCCTCTCTTCTCCTTCTCTGCCGGGACTATATATAGACTGATATAGCTCGCACTGCCAAGCCCCAGTTCAGCTGGAAACTGCCTGATAGAGAGTGAGAGAGCGTGAGAAGGAGAGATGGATAGAGGGAGGGAGGCAAGAGGAAGAGAGAGGCCAATCGTGAAGGAAGAGAGGGAGAGGGTGAAGAGGGGGAAAGGTAGAAGGGAAAGAGAGATGATGAAATAACACGGGTGAGGGAGAGAGAGAGTTCTTAGCACTCAGTAGGGAAGTAGATGACTAGTTCATTTTCAACCACAAGCTCTGCAATTTGAAGCAATTTAAACCAATACGTACTGTATGTAACAAGCAAAATTGCTATGTTTTTCTGACTTAAAATATAGGAAAGCACCATTGCATAGGACCCTTTAAAGTTTAATTTCTCAGAAAATGTTCAATTAACTGCAATAACGATCAAGGACTGATTGGTGAAATAGTCAGCCAATATTCTGTTTTCTGGCAGAGACTGCCCCAGTAGTTCTCTGGTCAAGCACTAATGACTAATGGAACTGATCCCACCACACACGCATGCGCATGCGCACACAGACACCCACCCCCCCTCGCTCACTCTCACACACACACACACACACACACACACACACACACACACACACACACACACACACACACACACACACACACACACACACACACACACACACACACACACACACACACACACACACACACACACACACACACACACACACACACACACACACACACACACACACACAATCTCAGATCAAGATTACTCCTTCATAGACATAAAATATTCACATCCTATTAAAGAAAGATAAATCAGATAGAAGAGAGCTGCCATGTTACATTACCCTCCCTCCAGGTCTGCCATGTCTGTTCCCTTCATACTGTATGACCTCACAGAGTGGAACAGAAGGTTTCCGGGAGCAGGTTTAAACATTTCTGCAGAAGCCGTGAGTGTTTGGCTGTGTAACGTGTGTCTGCATCTCCTGAGGAAACAACTTTGGCTCTTTTGACCTTTTGCGAGTGTGTGTGTGACCTTTGCATGATACATTTGATACATTTGTTGTTAGACATTATACATTAATTATTAGCTAACCACAAGTTCCCTGCTTAAAAATATGTTTGTCACCGTATATGGCTTTATGTATGGATATACAGTTGAAGTCGGAAGTTTACATACATTTAGGTTGGAGTCATTAAAACTAGTTTTTCAACCACTCCACAAATCCACAAGGGTCCCAGCTACATAACAAATGGTCCTTTTGTTCGATAAAGTCCTTCTTTATATCCCCATTGGCGCGCTAGACTAAGTAATCCACTGGTTTCCCTCGTTCAAAATGCATACAAATGAATCCCGTAAGTTACCAAATTCTAGCTAATTTTTCAAAAAACAAGCCTGAAACTCTTTCTAAAGGCTGTTGGCATCTAGTGGAAGCCTTAGGAACTGCAATCTGGGAGGACTATATTCCTATTCCCAGCCATTGTAAATCAGAGGTGAGCTAAAAATAAAAAAAACTGGATGGATTGTCCTCGGGTTTACGCCTGCCATATCAGTTCTGTTATACTCACAGTGATTATTTTAACAGTTTTGGAAACATTAGAGTATTTATCTATCTATCCAATACTGCCAATTATATGAATAGCCTAGCTTCTTGAGTAACAGGCTATTTACTTTGGGGACATCATTCATCCAAACTTCTGAATACTGCCCCCTAGCCCGAAGAAGTTAATCCAGTCGCTTTGTCAGATTTCAAAAAGGTTTTACGGTGAAAGCATACCATGTGATTATCAGAGGACAGCGCCCCACATACAAAAGCATACAAACATTTTCCAACCAAAGCAGAGGCGTCACGAAAGTCAGATATAGCGATAAAGTCCCTCTTTATATCCCAAAAACTTTGTTTTGTTGGAGTGTTTTGTTCAGTAATCCACTGGCTCAAAGGCAGTCAAAACATGCAGACGAATACATCCTATTAGTACCGGTAAAGTTTGTCAAAACATGTCAAACGGCGTTTATAATTAATCCTCAGGTTGTCAATTATCTAAATAATCAAAACTATTTCAACCGGACAATAGCGTATTCAATAGAAAGGAAAATTAACAAAGAGCGCGCACACAGTCACACGCGCAAACCAGTAGTGCATGATTCCATAGACCACTTACCAAAAGGTCTTATTCTTCGTCGCTTTTCAGAAAACAAGCCTGAAACCATGTCTAAAGACTGTTGACATCTAGTGGAATCCATAGGAACTGCAATCTGGGCCCAGAACCCTTATAATCAATAGGCTTTTAATAGAAAACCACTCACATAAAAAAAGTTATGTTATACTCACAGAAAAAGCTGAAATAAACCATTCTCTCTACTATTATTCATCTCACATTCTTAAAATAAAGTGGTGATCCTAACTGACCTAAAACAGGGAATTTCTTACTTGGATTAAATGTCAGAATTTCTGAAAAACTAAGTTGAAATGTATTTGGCTAAGGTGTATGTAAACTTCCGATTTAAACTGTATATACTGTCATGGCCAAAAGCTTTGAGAACTTTTTACAAAGTCTGCTGCCTCAGTATCTTCAGATACTTTTTGTCAGATGTTACTATGGAATACTGAAGTATAATTACAAGCATTTCATATGTGTCAAATGCTTTTATTGACATTTACATGAAGTTGATGCAAAGAGTCAATATTTGCAGTGTTGACCCTTCTTTTTCAAGACCTCTGCAATCTGCCCTGGCATGTTGTCAATGAACTTCTGGGCCACATCCTGACTGATGGCAGCCCATTCTTGCATAATCAATGCTTGGAGTTTGTCAGAATTTGTGGGTTTTTGTTTGTCCACCGTCCTCTTGAGGATTTACCACACATTCTCAATGGGATTAAGGTCTGGTTCATGCTCTACAACATCCGTACGACCCTGCCTCACACAGGAAGCGGCGCAGGTCCTAATCCAGGCACTTGTCATCTCCCGTCTGGATTACTGCAACTCGCTGTTGGCTGGGCTCCCTGCCTGTGCCATTAAACCCCTACAACTCATCCAGAACGCCGCAGCCCGTCTGGTGTTCAACCTTCCCAAGTTCTCTCACGTCACCCCGTTCCTCCGCTCTCTCCACTGGCTTCCAGTTGAAGCTCGCATCCGCTACAAGACCATGGTGCTTGCCTACGGAGCTGTGAGGGGAACGGCACCTCAGTACCTCCAGGCTCTGATCAGGCCCTACACCCAAACAAGGGCACTGCGTTCATCCACCTCTGGCCTGCTCGCCTCCCTACCACTGAGGAAGTACAGTTCCCGCTCAGCCCAGTCAAAACTGTTCGCTGCTCTGGCTCCCAATGGTGGAACACACTCCCTCACGACGCCAGGACAGCGGAGTCAATCACCACCTTCCGGAGACACCTGAAACCCCACCTCTTTAAGGAATACCTAGGATAGGATAAAGTAATCCTTCTCACCCCCCCCCCCCCTTAAAATATTTAGATGCACTATTGTAAAGTGGCTGTTCCACTGGATGTCATAAGGTGAATGCACCAATTTGTAAGTCGCTCTGGATAAGAGCGTCTGCTAAATGACTTAAATGTAATGTAAATGTCTGGGGAGTTTCCTGGCCATGCTTTACTGTTGGCATGACACAGGACTGATGGTAGCGCTCATCTTGTCTTCTCCAGACAAGCTTTTTTTCCGGATGCCCCAAACAATCGGAAAGGGGATTCATCAGAGAAAATTACTTTACCCCAGTCCTCAGCAGTCCAATCCCTGTACCTTTTGCAGAATATCAGTCTGTCCCTGATGTTTTTCCTGAAGAGAAGTGGATTCTTTGCTGCCCTTTGCCTTACTGTGCGTGCAGATGCACTCACACCTGCCTGCTGCAATTCCTGAGCAAGCTCTGTACTGGTGGTGCCCCAATCCTGCAGCTGAATCAACTCTAGGAGACGGTCCTGGCACTTGCTGGACTTTCTTGGGCGCCCTGAAGCCTTCTTCACAACAATTGAACCGCTCTCCTTGAAGGTCTTGATGATCCGATAAATGGTTGATTTAGGTGCAATCTTACTACTTGCAGCAATATCGTTGCCTGTGAAGCCCTTTTTGTGTCAAGCAATGATGATGGCACGCGTTTCCTTGCAGGTAACCATTGTTGACAGAGGAGGAAGAATGACAACACCACCCTCCTTTTGAAGCTTCCAGTCCGTTATTCGAACTCAATCAGCATGACAGAGTGATTTCCAGCCTTGTCCTCATCAACACTCACACCTGTGTTAACGAGAGAATCACTGACATGATGTCAGCTGGTCCTTTTGTGGTAGGGCTCAAATGCAGTGGAAATGTTTCTTTGGGATTCATTTAATTTGCATGGCAAAGAGGGACTTTGAAATTAATTGCAATTCATCTGATCACTTTTCATAACATTCTGGAGTATATGCAAATTGCCATCATACAAACTGAGGCAGCAGATTTTGTGAAAATGTATATTTGTGTCATTCTCAAAACCTTTGGCCACGACTGTACTGTATATTGTTGGGTCTGTACATTCCTGTATAAGCAATTATACACTGCTCAAAAAAATAAAGGGAATACTTAAACAACACAATGTAACTCCAAGTCAATCACACTTCTGTGAAATCAAACTGTCCGCTTAGGAAGCAACACTGATTGACAATAAATTTCACATGCTGTTGTGCAAATGGAATAGACAACAGGTGGAAATTATAGGCAATTAGCAAGACACCCCCAATAAAGGAGTGGTTCTGCAGGTGGCGACCACAGACCACTTCTCAGTTCCTATGCTTCCTGGCTGATGTTTTGGTCACTTTTGAATGCTGGCGGTGCTTTCACTCTAGTGGTAGCATGAGACGGAGTCTACAACCCACAAGTGGCTCAGGTAGTGCAGCTCATCCAGGATGGGACATCAATGCGAGCTGTGGCAAGAAGGTTTGCTGTGTCTGTCAGTGTGGTGTCCAGAGCATGGAGGCGCTACCAGGAGACAGGCCAGTACATCAGGAGACATGGAGGAGGCCGTAGGAGAGCAACAACCCAGCAGCAGGACCGCTACCTCCGCCTTTGTACAAGGAGGAGCAGGAGGAGCACTGCCAGAGCCCTGCAAAATGACCTCCAGCAGGCCACAAATGTGCATGTGTCTCCTCAAACGGTCAGAAACAGATTCCATGAGGGTGGTATGAGGGCCCGACGTCCACAGGTGGGGGTTGTGCTTACAGCCCAACACCGTGCAGGACGTTTGGCATTTGACAGAGAATACCAAGATTGACAACTTCGCCACTGGCGCCTTGTGCTCTTCACAGATGAAAGCAGGTTCACACTGAGCATATGTGACAGACGTGACAGTCTGGAGACGCCGTGGAGAACGTTCTGCTGCCTGCAGAATCCTCCAGCATGACCGGTTTGGCGGTTGGTCAGTCATGGTGTGGGGTAGCATTTATTTGATGGGCCGCACAGCCCTCCATGTGCTCGCCAGAGGTAGCCTGACTGCCATTAGGTACCGAGATGAGATCCTCAGACCCCTTGTGAGACCATATGCTGGTGCGGTTGGCCCTGGGTTCCTTCCTGCAAGAGGAAGGCATTGATGCTATGGACTGGCCCGCCCGTTCCCCAGACATGAATCCAATTGGGCACGTCTGGGACATCATGTCTCGCTCCATCCACCAACGCCACGTTTTACCACAGACTGTCCAGGAGTTGGCGTATGCTTTAGTCCTGGTCTGGGAGGAGAACCCTCAGGAGACCATCCGCCACCTCATCAGGAGCATGCCAAGGCATTGTAGGGAGGTCATACAGGCACGTGGAGGCCACACACACTACTGAGCCTCATTTTGACTTGTTTTTAAGGACATTACATAAAAGTTGGATCAGCCTGTAGTGTGGTTTTCCACTTTAATTTTGAGTGTGACTCCTAATCCAGACCTCCATGGGTTGATACATTTGACTTCCATTGATAATTTGTGTGTGATTTTGTTGTCAGCACATTCAACTATGTAAAGAAAAAAGTATTTAATAAGAATATTTCATTCATTCAGATCTAGGATGTGTTATTTTTAGTGTTCCCTTTATTTTTTTGAGCAGTGTATATTATCAGAGGCAAAACAAGCTGGCAACCTTCCTCCCGTGTTTGGAAGCAGCTTCCACTTTGATATGAGCCTCTCATATCTAATATTGTAGGACTGCCTGCTGAGCCAAGCCTTTGGGCGTTATTCACTTAGACAACAAGCCAAAACCATCCAGTGTCTACCATCATCTGTAGATGTGAAAGTTAGGGAAAGCTGGCCTGGAATATAATTGATTAACTATATGAGATAACGGCTTGATTTCCCCTCATATGGATTGTAGAATGCCCTGGACTCAAGAATTAATTTACATCACAAAATCTCTGAGGGGTTAATGTGTGTCCGTGCGTCGTGTGTGTGTGTTTGTGTGTGTGTCTTTGTGAGACTGTTTGTGTCTGTGTGTGAGTCAGTGAATCCAATAAGACAGAGAAGTGGGTTGAATCCAGCAAGCTCAGAAATGTGGGAGAACTCCACACCTAATTGGTTGGAGGTGGAGCTCAGGGATTGCTTAAGAGTTTGGCTGGAGGCGTGATGATTCCCATTGGGCTGAACCAGATCTAAACTCTTTCCCTTTCTCAATTCAATTAAATTAAAATGGCTTTATTGGCAGGGTATTAATGGGGTGTTTGTCCCATTTGGTGAAATCCTTTTTGCAAGTGGACTCACACCTCACTGCCATGAAGTGCAATTGGTTCAATGACACATTCAATTAGTTATGCACACATTTTAATAGGTATTTGAAATCGTTTACTGGTTTAAAATGCCCTGCTTGCTTTCTCTCCCAGTTCATTCACTGGTTCATTTAGGTGTCCAGTTTAGCTTATTTTTTTAAACCTAAGTAATTGTAATGTGTGCAGTACTCTATATACATTAAGTCGGAAGTTTACACACACCGTAGCCGAATACATTTGAACTCAGTTTATCACAATTCCTGACATTTAATCCAAGTAAAAAAAATCCCTGTTTTAGGTCAGTTAGGATCACCACTTCATTTTAAGAATGTGAAATGTCTGAATAATAGTAGAGAGAATGATTTATTTTAGCTTTTATTTCTTTCATCACATTCCCAGTGGGTCAGAAGTTTACATACATTAAATTAGTATTTGGTAGCATTGCCTTTAAAATTGTTTAACTTGGGTCAAACATGTAGGTCTGACTCCTGACTCTGCCACACTCTCCCTGAGCCCCCAATACATTTTTGGGGCTGACTCTCGGGCTTTCTTCTGCGCCGCCATGCTTGTCTCGCCAACCCCATTCTCCTATAACCTGCTTCGCACTGCTCCAGCGAATCCCAGGCGGGCTCCGGCACTCTCTCTGGGTCGACCGCCCACCTGTCTATTTCCTCCCATGTCAGTTCCTCCTTTCGCTGCTTCTGCTGTCGCCTGTTACCACGCCACTCGGTCCGGGTGTGGTGGGTGATTCTGTAACGGCGTTCGTCTGTTGAAAGAGAGTCGGACCAAAATGCGGCATGGTTACTCATGATCTTTAAGGAAAATATGTTACGATACATGAAATAACTTAAATTACAAAACACAAAAACCTATACGGCCTATCTTGTGAAAACAAACAGAGACAGGAACAATCACCCACAAAACACAGTGAAACCTAGGCTACCTAAATATGGTTCCCAATCAGAGACAACGAGAATCACCTGACTCTGATTGAGAACCGCCTCAGGCAGCCAAGCCTATGCTAGACACCCCTACTCAGCCGCAATCCCAATGCCTACTAAAACACAACAAAATAAACCCATGTCACACCCTGGCCTGACCAAATAAATAACAAAAACACAAAATACTAAGACCAAGGAGTGACACCCTAAGCTAGACTAGCCTACTTTAACAACAGTTAACTAACCAAAAATACAGTGGGTGGTCCGCCCAGTTCTAACTAGTGTATTTAACAAAGTCTTCCGACAGGTAGTGTATGCCCATGGGCGACTTGTCTTGGTTTCCCCTTTTCCCACCAGCAAACAAACAAACACCATAACCAAAACAATACTCACAGGTGATGACAAAGTGCTATGGAGGTGCTCAAACAAAAGAGAGGTCAATACACAAAGAGAGTGAAACAGCGAGCTCTACAGACATGGCATTTACAGAGAGATTGAGCTCTAGAGCAAACAACTGACAGGGTTTTTAAACCAAGGGAAAGGAACTGTGATAGGGTAGGAAACAGGAGGAGGTGTGTCTTCTGATTGATGATTGGATTGGTGACTGATTGGGGAGTGATGATTTTCACCTGTGAGGGGAGAAGGAGAGAAAAGAACACAGGATACACACACAGGATACTGGTATCCGTAACAAAGACGCTGGCCCCACATTGAAGTATTCCCCTCATTCATTCCCTCTTCCCTTCCACCCGTTCTCTCCCTCTCTCTCTCTCTCTCTGCTTAGTCTTTGCCCATCAGTCCTCAGAACACAATCAATATCCAGTGCCCTCTGGCATTGCCACCATAAAACCGATGGGGGGAGGGTGAAATGGAGAGGAATAGATAGGTATGGGGGAGAGAAATGAGAGAAATAGAGGGAGGGGAGCGAGAGAGATGGATGGGGAGAGAGGGTGAGCGTGAGAAAGGTGTTGACGTTGTTCCTTTAATGCTGCTATTTATTATGGTGCTCTGCTCTATTCTCCCAAGTGACACATCCATGCACGCACAGACACCACACTCTCTCTTTTATAGAGCAAGTCTGTGTTTTTGTTGACTTTTCATGGGTATAGAGGGAGAGTGCGAAAGACAGAGACAAAAGGAGAGAGAGATGGAACACCCATAACTAGCTGTGAAATACTCCAAACAACACTGTCCTTCAAACAGGGACATTATACAATAAGCACCCTTCATGGTTTTACTCCCGTTACGACAGATACTGTATTGTGTAAAGAAAACATCAAATCAGAGATGCAGTGCCTTCAGAAAGTATTCACACCTCTTGACTTCCAGATTCATGGACTTCCGGTGGACATGGTCTCTGTCCTCAGCTCTCGTCCTGGTTCTGCATGGCGTTCTGCACCCTCATTGGGGCATTGGCCAGCCTGTCCTCTGGTTTTCACCCTCACTGCCAGTCGGAGCGAGCCCATCAGGACCTGGAGATGACTCTTCATTGCCTCGTCTCCGCCAACCCCACCACCTGGAGCCAGCAACTCGTGTGGATGGAATATGCCTGCAACACCCTTCCCTGCTCGGCCACTGGTATCTCGCCGTTCGCCTTCTGTTGCCCCACACTCTCTGTATACATCCCACTTTCCATGTATCTAGAATTAAACCCCTGTCCCACCCCTCTCTCCATCTCATCAACAGCCATCCTGCATACACGGTGAGGCACCTCCTGAGTGTTCGACCTTGAGGCAGTGGATTCCAGTACATGGTTGACTGGGAGGGTTATGGCCCTGGATCCCCGCTAGGATCATCCTGGACCCAGCCCTCATCGTTGAGTTCTGATGCTGGCAACCCGTTATCAACCAGGTATGTAACTGTCACACCCTGATCTGTTTCACCTGTCTTGTGCTTGTTACCACCCCCCACCAGGTGTCTCCCAATTGTCCCCATTATCGCCTGTGTATATTTTATTTCAGATCATGAAACATTTATATTTTTGTTCAGTGTACATGAAAATGTAGCTTAAAGTTTACTGAAGAAAGGCCTAGTACTACATTACTTTAAAAAAAGGTGAGTTATCATTAAATATCAAATTTACAACCAAATTTATATTCATCAACTGTAAATACAATTTAGGGATGCCACAATTGCTCTTGACAAGCTACAGGTTTATGCAGGCTTTTTTGTTCAAGTCCAGTTCTACCACACCCGATTCTACTATTCATGGTCTCGAGGAACAGCTGAGGTCTTGATGAACAGCTGAGTAGGAGAATCAGGTGTGGTAGCACTGGGCTTGAACAAAAAAGCCTGCATAACCCTGTGAATCGTCAAGAGCAATTTTGATAACTCCTGATTCAAACACTGTAACAAATGAAAAACTGCTGAGAAACACCTGCTAAAAGTCATTAGACAAGTACAAAACTCGTAAGAGAAATTATGACATATTTACAAAATTGTATAGATGCTCTGGATGCTGATCTGTTGTACCTGTCTTGTGCTTGTCTCCACCCCCCACCAGGTGTCTCCCATTTGTCCCCATTATCTTCTGTCTATTTATACCTGTGTTTTCTGTTTGTCCAGTCCCATCAAGTACTACCAGCGTATTTTCGAGTTTCTATAGTTGCTGTCTTCTAATCCTCCCGGTTTTGACCTTTCTGCCTACACTGACCCTGGCTGCCGTTCTGTACCTTACTGACACTGCCCTGGATTACTGACCTCTGCCTGCCCTGACCCTGCCTGCCGTTCTGTACTTTACTGACACCGCCCCGCCCTGGATTAAACCCTAAACCCTTGAATACAAAACTTCAGCTACAAATGTCCTAAGTAATGCTGTACACAACTTTCCAACTCCAGTAAAAGAGCACACATGCCCTCATTTTTAAAATGGAAGTATAAATCAGAAAACAGGTGGGACAACTCACAGATTTGGAAAAGGACATACATTTTAGGTATTGATAGTGTGCGAAGTACCATGTCTACTGTGTGCATTTGAATTGTAATAAGTTGTTTGTCAGTTCGACATGGGCCAGCTTGCATTTCTCCATGACAGGTGCATTCCCACAATCTGCCGCACTGCCATAAAGCACTGTGTCCCTAGGCAGCACTGTGTCCCTAGGCAGCACCGTGGGGATGGCATGCATCTCATGGATGAGGGCAACAATCTTTTCCTGGAGAGTCTGAGAGCTGGTCTCTCCTCCTTTCTAGCAAGACGCATGCAGTAGTACACACTGCCACTTGTCTGCCACTTTTGCCCTCAGAACAGCCCCAATGTCGGGGTAGGAACTGTACAAAGCGTTCCACAGGGATGCTGGCCCATATCTATGTATGTTTGTTGGTAAACGCGGACATTCAAGCGATTAAAAACAGAGCCTTTAGATTTGTGTGCGTGCATGCATGCATGCCTGTGTGTGTGTGATCTAAATCTGAGGGCTGTAGTGCTGTTGGACACAACTTCTCCAGACCACTGAATACTGAACAGGAGCTACTCACAGAGAATGTCCAACAGGGGAAACAGCTCAAACTCACCGAGACACTCAGGATGCATCCCAAATGGATTCTGATCATAGGACTCTGATCTAATGTGAAGCATTTTTTTAGGGAATAGGGTGGGACGCACCCTGAAACTCAAACCCCCAGCTAGTTTTTTCATTCCAAACCAACAAAAAAACAAATAATTCTCAATGTTAAACTGGCTAAATGCCACTATTGACAAATAATTTGTCTGCTGCTGAATAGAGTGGCAGAGTATTGAGTAGTCTTAATGTGTTTGTCAATGCCTGTATCTACATCCTGCTGTTATCCCGCAGACAATATAATTTGATAGGGAACAAGGTGGGAAGGCGAGAGAATTGAGTATGGTATTACATTTTCTCAACCTTGTCCTCACTTTCTCTCGGTTTTTATCTTTTTGTCTGTCTCCCCCCCTAAATCTCTCTCTCCCTTTCTAATTTGTTTACCATTCCTTGTTGCCTCTCAGTTTTCTGTCTCACCAGTTTCCTGCCAAAACATCAGAGTGATCCATTAATTACAGGTTGTCACAAAGTGTGTGTATGTGCATGACTGTGTGTGTGTGTGTTCTCTCAGACTGTGATGTTATTCTCCTGCAAGCACCTTCGCCTTCCTTAAGTCAACTGAATTCCGACTACTTGAGGTCAGTCTTGAAATAAGCAAGAAAAGGCTGCATTTGAATACGTTTGAATAACTTCTATCCAGCAGGCTCATTAATCATAACAGCAAACACAAAGCTAATGCTGATAAACAGATTCACTTAATATGAAATGAGTTTCTCATGCTCCAGACATACAAGGACAATTGGTCATACTTTATTGTAGGTGTGCATGAATGCATGCACTCATAACTGCTTTAAAACAGCTACATGACACATTGTAAAACTTGTCATACGTTTTTTATAACTAGTTATGAGTAACCTCATATGATGTTATAAAACTTGTTAACATTTGTGTTATAGATGACTGTTTGTCCTGTTGTCATATGCTCTAATATCAACCATTATTAACGACTGCTATTACATAGTCTGCATGACAACTTTTGTCATATGTTATTACATTCTAACTAAGTCTAGATACAATATTTTATAACAGGGTGTTATTTAATTTACCAACCTCTATGTCACCAACCACATTATTACATTGATTGAAATCCTAGGCGTCAAAACCATGTCATATGCACAGTGCGCACAGACACCTTAAGTAAAGTGACATTAATTTGAGGTATTATAAAAAAAAATGTATGAATGTGCTTATAGCACATTTTGACAACGAGACAATAAACTGCTCTGAGTTGTACAAATTGGACCACGTCCAGATATAAAGATACATTATAATAACAACAATTTGCTCAAAAAACACAAACATGTTCAAATGAAATGTAAGTAAATAGAAATGTTGTTTCTGGGACACATCAGGATTAGTGACAGCTGTGAAAAAATGCAAATGTATAGGCTACAGCAATAACAACCGCTACATAAAAAAAGGTAGTTAGTGTAGTTAGTTAGGTATTGCGTAGTTGATGTTGCAATTGCAACATTGTGTCGATTTCCAGTGTTGAGCTCTTTGGTGAGGAGAATACTTCCCGCCATGTTGATGGAATGTGGCAGCACTACAAAAAAGAAGCAAGACTCAGGTAAGTGTAAAATGGGTACCGGGTTTAGTGCCACACTCACAGACATGGAGGTGTGTTCATCAGTCCATAGCCTTAGAGTGTATTGCTAACACACACACACACACACACACACACACACACACACACACACACACACACACACACACACACACACACACACACACACACACACACACACACACACACACACACACACACACACACACTAGGTTGTAAACAAAATGGTGGATGCTTAACATAAAGGTTTACAGCCAAGGGAAACATTTCTTTACTTTTACTATTTACTACATTGTAGAATAATAGTGAAGACATTAAATAACACATATGGAATCATGTAGTAACCAAAAAGTGTTAAACAAATCAAAATAGACACACTTTTCCTTGATGACAGCTTTGAACACTCTTGGCATTCTCTCAACCAGCTTTCACCTGGAATGCTTTTTTTTTGGAATGCTGGAATGCTTTTGAAGGAGTTACGATATACACTACCGTTAAAAAGTTTGGGGTCACTTAAAAATGTCCTTGTTTTTGAAAGAAAAGCACATTTTCTGTCCATTAAAATAACATCAAATGGATCAGAAATACAGTGTAGACATTGTTAATGTTGTAAATGACTATTGTAGCTGGAAACGGCACATTGTTTATGGAATATCTACATAGGCATACAGGCCCATAGGTAAAGAGGCCCATTATCAGCAACCACCACTCCTGTATTCCAATGACAGGTTGTAATGTTAGCTAATCCAAGTTTATAATTTTAAAAAGGCAAAAAAAAAACTTTTGCAATTATGTTAGCACATCTGACATACTGACAACAAACTGTTGACAACTGACAACAAACGGTTGTCCTGATTAAAGAAGCAATAAAACTGTCCCTCTTTAGACTAGTTGAGTATCTGGAGCATCAGCATTTGTGGGTTCGATTACAGGCTCAAAATGTTCAGAAACAAAGAACTTTCTTCTGAAACTCGTCAGTCTATTCTTTTTCTAAGAAATGAAGGCTATTCTATGTAAGAAATTGCCAAGAAACGGAAGATCTCGTGCAACGCTGTGTAATACTTCCTTCACAGAACAGCGCAAACTGGCTCTAATCAGAATAGAAAGAGGAGTGGGAGGCCCCGGTGCACAAATGAGCAAGAGGACAAGTATATTAGAGCGTCTAGTTTGAGAAACAGACGCCTCAAGTGTCCTCCACTGGCAGCTTCATTAAATAGTACCCATAAAAAACAGTCTCAACGTCAACAGTGAAGAGGCGACTCCGGGATGCTGGCCTCCTCTAACTTCCTGACCCTGTGACTCTATAATGAGGTCGACAGTGTGATAAGGTATTTTGAAAAATGTGTTATTCTTTTTGACATTTGTCTTAGAGTTTTGTATTTAGCTACATTCTTACATTTACATTACATTTAAGTCATTTAGCAGACGCTCTTATCCAGAGCGACTTACAAATTGGTTCATTCACCTTATGACATCCAGTGGAACAGCCACTTTACAATAGTGCATCTAAATCTTTTAAGGGGGGTGAGAAGGATTACTTTATCCTATCCTAGGTATTCCTTAAAGAGGTGGGGTTTCAGGTGTCTCCGGAAGGTGGTGATTGACTCCGCTGTCCTGGCGTCGTGAGGGAGTTTGTTCCACCATTGGGGGGCCAGAGCAGCGAACAGTTTTGACTGGGCTGAGCGGGAACTGTACTTCCTCAGTGGTAGGGAGGCGAGCAGGCCAGAGGTGGATGAACGCAGTGCCCTTGTTTGGGTGTAGGGCCTGATCAGAGCCTGGAGGTATTCTTAAAATGTGCACGCAGCATTTGTGTGTTTGAGTCACTTTTAATTCTTAATTGATCTACCGTTTCTATCATAGGCCACTGTAATCGATGGGGGCTCAGGGCAGTAACATTCTGCTCATCTGATGAAAGTGCTCATGGGTGAGATTCAAACTTTAAAGACTGAGATCGAGTCATTGAAGGCAGACCATCAGAAGAGAAACATTCTTTGAGGGCAGAGATGCAGGCGACAGCTAATGCATTGGTCCAGAGCCAGGGGGTATTGGCGGAGAGTCACTCCTCATTAGTGAAACTCCGGGTTCATTAATACTGTGTCTCAGAAGTTTCTTTCCATGAATGATGTAACCTGAAAAAGCATTAAAGACAGAGTTAACGAGTACTTGAGGTCACCGAGAAAGTCTGGACATGGCCTGCTCCTGCCTTATGTAAGGATGTTTCCCATGTTTACTACAGTATGCTATGTTTACTTGTCAGACTGCACAGTAGCCTAATAAACAAATGCAGTTGGCTTATATCTTCAAAATACTTTATTACCCTTTATTACCCTGTATTTCCTCATCAGCATCTTTATGCTTTCGTTAATAAAATAATGATAAAAATTATCTTTCAAAATGCTGATGTTTATTTAGTTATGGATCCATAACGAATTACTTGTTCAAATATTATATCCATTATATTCTTGAGATAAGTGTTGAGTGAATACATTGGGGCAAAAAAGTATTTAGTCAGCCACCAATTGTGCAAGTTCTCCCACTTAAAAAGATGAGAGAGGCCTGTAATTTTCATCATAGGTACACTTCAACTATGACAGACAAAATGAGAGAAAAAAATCCAGAAAATCACATTGTAGGATTTTTTATGAATTTATTTGCAAATTATGGTGGAAAATAAGTATTTGGTCAATAACAAAAGTTTCTCTATACTTTGTTATATAGGTCAAACGTTTACTGTAAGTCTTCACAAGGTATTCACACACTGTTGCTGGTATTTTGGCCCATTCCTCCATGCAGATCTCCTCTAGAGCAGTGATGTTTTGGGGCTGTTGCTGGGCAACATGGACTTTCAACTCCCTCCAAAGATTTTCTATGGGGTTGAGATCTGGAGACTGGCTAGGCCACTCCAGGACCTCCACTCCTTCATTGCCCGGGCGGTGTGTTTGGGATCATTGTCATGCTGAAAGACCCAGCCATGTTTCATCTTCAATGCCCTTGCTGATGGAAGGAGGTTTTCACTCAAAATCTCACGATACATGGCCCCATTCATTCTTTCCTTTACACGGATCAGTCGTCCTGGTCCCTTTGCAGAAAAACAGCCCCAAAGCATGATGTTTCCACCCCCATGCTTCACAGTAGGTATGGTGTTATTTGGATGCAACTCAGCATTCGTTGTCCTCCAAACACGACGAGTTGAGTTTTTACCAAAAGGTTCGATTTTGGTTTCATCTGACCATATGACATTCTCCTAATCTTCTTCTGGATCATCCAAATGCTCTCTAGCAAACTTCAGACGGGCCTGGACATGTACTGGCTTAAGCAGTGTGACACGTCTGGCACTGCAGGATTTGAGTCCCTGGCGGCGTAGTGTGTGGATGGTAGGTTTTGTTCATTTGATCCCAGCTCTCTGCAGGTCATTCACTAGGTCCCCCCGTGTGGTTCTGGGATTTTTGCTCACCGTTCTTGTGATCATTTTGACCCCACGGGTGAGATCTTGCGTGGAGCCCCAGATCGAGGGAGATTGTCAGTGGTCTTGTATGTCTTCCATTTCCTAATATTTGCTCCCAAAGTTGATTTCTTCAAATCAAGCTGCTTACCTATTGCAGATTCAGTCTTCCCAGCCTGGTGCAGGTCTACAATTTTGTTTCTGGTGTCCTTTGACAGCTCTTTGGTCTTGGCCATAGTGGAGTTTGGAGTGTGACTGTTTGAGGTTGTGGACAGGTGGCTTTTATACTGATAACAAGTTCAAACGGGTACCATTAATACAGGTAACAAATGGAGGACAGAGGAGCCTCATAAAGAAGAAGTTACAGGTCTGTGAGAGACAGAAATCTTGCTTGTTTGTTATTGACCAAATACTTATTTTCCACCATAATTTGCAAATACATTCATTAAAAATCCTACAATGTGATTTTCTGGATTTATTTATTCTCATTTTGTCTGTCATAGTTGAAGTGTAACTATGATGAAAATTACAGGCCTCTCTCATCTTTTTAAGTGGGAGAACTTGCACATTGGTGGCTGACTAAATACTTTTTTGCCCCACTGTAGGACTCGATTTACTGTGGATATAGATACTTTTGTACCGGTTTCCTCCAGCATCTTCACAAGGTCCTTTTCTGTTGTTCTGGGATTGATTTTAACTTTTTGCATCAAAGTACGTTCCTCTCTAGGAGACAGAATGCGTCTACTTCCTGAGTGGTATGACGGCTGCGTGGTACCATGGTGTTTATACTTGCGTACTATTGTTTGTACAGATGAACGAGGTACCTTCAGGCATTTGGAAATTGCTCCCAAGAGTGAACCAGACTTGTGGATGTCTACAACTTTTGTTCTGAGGACTTGGCTGATTTCTTTTGATTTTCCCATGATGTCAACCAAAGAGGCACTGAGTTTGAAGGTAGGCCTTGAAATACATCCACCACTCAGATTACCTCAGATTACGTCAAAAAGAAGCTTCTAAAACCATGACATAATTTTATGGAATTTGACAATCTTTTTTTATTTTTTATTTTACCTTTACCAAGTCAGTTAAGAACAAATTCTTATTTTCAATGATGGCCTAGGAACAGTGGGTTAACTGCCTGTTCAGGGGCAGAATGACAGATTTGTAGCTTGTCAGCTCGGGGGTATGAACTTGCAACCTTCCAGTTACGAGTCCAACGCTCTAACCACTAGGCTACCCTGCCGCCCCAATCTGTTTAAAGGCACAGTCAACTTAGTGTATGTAATCTTCTGACCCACTGGAATTGTGATACAGTGAATTATAAGTTAAATAATATCTATGTAAACAATTGTTGGAAAGATTACTTGTGTCATGCACAAAGTAGATGTCCTAACCGACTTGCCAAGACTATAGTTTGTTTACAAGAAATTTGTGGAGTGACGAGTTTTAATGACTCCAACCTAAGTGTATGTAAACTTCCGACTTCAACTGTAACTGTTCTAAAGGCGTTATGAATGCATACATAAGGACACCTACAGTAAAGTATTACTGGACAGTCATTAGCCATAGACACCCTTCATCAGACCGGATATCGTGTCAAAAATGTAAGTTTTTAAACATTTTTAATAATGTCCCTTCGTCTGGTAATATTATTTTTATATCCTGATAAAATGACTAAATACCTAAGGACTAGACACACACACGTCCGCATTCGCAGAAACACACTTATACATGTACTCTCGCGCACGCACGCACGCACGCACGCACGCACGCACGCACACACACACACACACACTCTCTCTCTCTCTCTCTAACAGAAATGCAAACAACTACCTGAAACAAAAACATGCACACGCATGCACTCAAGCATGTACCATGCAAACATGCACTCATGTTTGATTCAATATTTTTGCAACTCAGTTCTTGACGGACAATTGTACGTAATTTTCACCTAAATCAATACTAATGTTTGCAGGCCTCTCAATGTGTCTCGTCAGCTAGTTCAAACCTCAACTAGATGATACCAAAGGTGACAATCTAAGCACCCTTGGCTGACAGGTTTTGTGTGTCTGTGTGTGTGTGTTTGTGCGTGTGTGTGTGCGTGTGTTGCAGCTCAGTGTGATGCAAGCCTCAGCTGTCCAATTTGTGTTAGAGGGGGGAAAAATTGTTTGCTTTGTCACAGTTGGACCTTGTTAAAGGCCCAATGCAGCCATTTTCATATCATTATATAATACATTCTGGGCAACAATGAGGTACTTTACTGTAATAATTTATATTTAAATTGATAAAAGCTTTTTAGCTAAAAACTATTTCTCAAACAATTTTGCTAGGACTGGCTGGGAGTAGTCTGAGTGGAGAGGTGCAAACTGAAAACTAGCTGTTATTGGCAAAGGTTTGGAACTCTCTTTGTTATTGGTCTCTTAAACAATTAACCGCCTGGTGATGTCATTAGGCGAGCCAAAACTCCCGTCCATGCAAACCTTCTGATTAGAAGGTCCTGTGTAGATTTTATTTTCAACCAGCAACTATCAGTTAATAACACTGATTTAATAAAATCTAACTATAACAGTGTTTGTTTCATTAGCTATTGTACAATATGATACAAAACACAGGAAAGCAATGATTTGACTGCACTGGGACTCCAAGGGATGGTTAAGGCAGAAGTTGCCTCAGCCAGAAATCTCAAAATGCATGAATTTTAGAATATATGTTCTGGAGGTCGAAAATGTATAATCTGTTCATTTCTTAATTCTTATCAATAGTTTCTCTTTTGAGGAGTGTAGTTGCAGGGCAGAGGCAGGGATGTTAAGTGTAGAATGTACGTGGCCTGCATGTCAAGAAGTAAAACCTGTAAAGTACTAGTATGACAGAGTGATGCTACTTTCTAGAGCCTGTAGCTCTCTAGACAATTCTGCTGGTGGACATTTTCTTTATGACTTTAAAACCAAGGAGTTACAGCACACACTTCTTTCCTGTACAGTTTCACTTTCTTCATTTGAAATGCCAATGTTTGGGTCTACCGAACTCCGACAGTCTGGCAGTTGGTTGCTTGAGTGAGGCCAGTAGCCCGAAACACTGGCATTAAAAACTTCTTAGGGCTCGGCCCCTTTTTCTCAATTTCTGCCTGAATGACGTGCCGAAAGTAAACTGCCTGTTGCTCAGGCCCTGAAGCCAGGATATGCATATAATTGGTACCATTGGAAATAAAACATTTTGAAGTTTGTAGAAATGTTGAAATAATGTAGGAGAATATAACACAATAGATATGGTAGGAGAAAATCCAAAGAAAAACCAAACAGAATATTTTTGTTGTTGTTGAGAGACCATCCTCTTAGAATGGCAAGTATCAAGTCATATTGACATTTAGCTCCCTGGATGCAATTCCTATGGCTTCCACAGGGTGTCAGCAGTCTATGTTCAAGGTTTCAGGCTTGTTACTTCAAAAACATTTGCGGGTGCCATGAAGACAGGACAAACTTGCTAAAATCGGTTTCCTATTGAACATACTTCTTTCCGTAAGAAATATTATAGTTTGATTACATTTGAGGGTATCTAAGGAATAAATAGAAACATATTTTGACTTGTTGAAACAAAGTTTAGGGGCAGATTCTCGGATTCCTTTCTCTGCACGTTGAACGAGTGGATTACTCAAATCGATGACGCCAACTAAACTGACTTTTTGAGATATAAAGAAGGATTTTATCTAACAAAACGACACTACATGTTATAGCTGGGACCCCTTGGATGACAAATCAAAATTCCTAGGCTGGGATTCCCAGTGGAGCCACAGCTACAGTTCTTATATAAACAAGAGAATGAGGCTGCCAGGAACACTGCAGCCAATGTTAATTGGTGATGTGTCCCAAATTATGACACTTTTCAAAAACATTACAACCAAATCAATTGGACACAGTATTACATAATGTAGCTTTAATATAAAAAAAGTATGATTTCTTAGTAGACTGGGTAAACTGAGCATTATGCAAAGTAGTTAAGTCATGTATGTCAAGGGACTATAATGTTACAATATGTGCAATGTTACCATAAATAAATGGCATTATTGTTATTCAAAAATAGTGAAATACGTCCACACGCACACAATCTCTGAATCCAGCAGTCCCAGTAATGATAGCTAGGTACTGGGGTACAGTACGAGTGACTGAACCCTATCTCCCAATTATTCCTAAGGATACTGAGATAGAGTGGCGTGTGTGTGTACACCCCCGTGTGTGTGAGAGAGTATCTGCTCTCTATTGGAGATCATTAGAAAACCACTCAGTTGAAACAGATCACTGTAGAGAGAAATGGATGGGGGGAGAAGAGAGAGAGAGAGAGAGAAAGAGAAATGGACAGACAGAAGGAGAGATGTCTCTGCCCCTAATAGCACAGCGGGAGGCTCCCCCAGCACTCTGTAACCCTTTATTTTTTATTCTATCTATATTTTCAATTCTTCACTCCCTCCCTTGAATGGTGTCCTCTCTACACAATTTTGAATTATTGCTTGTAAGATACTGACACAAAGCATAAAGTGTGTGTGGGTCTAAGTTTGTGTATGAATATTCCAGTGTGAAATTGTGTGTGTGTGTGTGTGTGGCAGATGAACAGCACCAGTGTGTGTGTGTGTGTGTGTGTGTGTGTGTGTGTGTGTGTGTGTGTGTGTGTGTGTGTGTGTGTGTGTGTGTGTGTGTGTGTGTGTTTGTGTGTTTCCATATAGCTAATGCCTCTGTATTTATCTACCTTATTCTAAAACAGATTAAATACATTTTAAAAATCCTCAGCAATCTACACACAATACCCCATAATGACAAAGCAAAAACAGGTGTTTAGAATTTTTTGTAAGTACAACATATATATAATATATATAACATATACCTTATTTAAGAAATACCTTATTTACATACGTATTCAGACCCTTTGCTATAACACTCGAAATTGAGCTCAGTTGCAATTAAAAATGGAAAAAAAGGCAAATCCAGTCATACAATCAAAATCTTCACACACAGATGTTTCTACGACTTGATTTTAGTCACCTGTGGTAAATTCAATAGATTTGACATGATTTGGAAAGGTACACACCTGTCTATATAAGTTCCGACAGTTAACAGTGCATGTCAGAGCAAAAACTAAGCAATGAGGTCGAAGAAATTGTCCGTAGAGCTTCGAGACAGGATTGTGTTGAGGCACAGATCTGGGGAAGGGTACCAAAACAGCATTGAAGGTCCCCAAGAACACAGTGGCCTCTATCATTCATAAAATAAGAAGTTCGGAACCACCAAGAAACTGAGCAAACAGGGGAGATGGGCTTTGGTCAGAAAGGTGACCAAGAACATGATGGTCACTGTGACAGAGCTCTAGAGTTCCTCTGTGGAGATAGGAGAACCTTCCTGATTACAGGCCTGAGCAATTCCAGTCCTCTGGGGCCTGATTGGTGTCACACTTTTCCCCCATCCCTATCAGACACCAGATTTAAACTAATTGCATTTTTAACTGAAGATCATGATTAGTTGAATATTGGAGTCGGGTGTGTTAGCTGGGGCAAACGTGTGACACCAATCAGCCCCCCGAGGACTGAAGTTGCCCAGGCCTGTTCCAGAAGGACAACCGTCTCTGCAGCACTCCACCAATAAGGCTTTTATGGTAGAGTGGCCAGGCGGAAACCACTCCTCAGTAAAAGGTACATGACAGCCTGCTTGTAGTTTGCCAAAAGGCACCTAAAAACTCTCAGACCATGAGAAACAAGATTCTCTGGTCTGATGAAAGCAAGATTGAACTCTTTGGCCTGAATGCCAAGCGTCACGTCTGGAGGTAACCTGGCACCATACCTACGGTGAAGCATGCTGGAGGCAGCATCATGCTGTGGGGATGTTTTTCAGCGGCAGGGACTGGGAGATTAGTCAGGATCGAGGCAAATATGAACGGAACAAAGTACAGAGAGACACCTGAACATAGCTTTGCAGCAATGCTCCCCATTCAACCTGACAGAGTTTGAGAGGATCTGTAGAGAAGAATGGGAGAATACAAATACAGGTGTGCCAAGCTTGTAGCATCATACCCAAAGAAGACTCGAGGCTGTAATCATGCCAAAGGTGCATTAACAAAGTACTGAGTAAAGGGTCTGAATACTTACGTAAATGTAATATAAATTGGCAAACATTTCTAAAAATCAGTTTTTACTTTCTCGTTATGGGTTATTGTGAGTTATTGTGTGTAGGTTGATGAGGGGAAAAAACGATTTAATCAATTTTAGAATAAGGCTCTAACGTTACAAAGTGTGGAAAAAGTCAAAGGGTCTGAATACTTTCCGAAGGCACTGTATCTCTGTGTCTCCCTGTCACAGTGACCTGATAAGGGGGCAGAACAGGGTGCCAGTGGGGTAGTTAGTCGATTCTCCTCCTCTCTAGCAACCTATTGAGGGAAGACTCCTATGAACATCACCAGTGTGTGTGTGTGTGTGTGTGTGTGTGTGTGTGTGTGTGTGTGTGTGTGTGTGTGTGTGTACACACACACTCCCTAAGGGCTACGGTTGGAGTGGCTGAAAGAGAGAAAGTGTAGCTGCTCATCCGCTGAAGGATGACAGTTTAAAAGGGGGTCTTTCACTGGCTGTTCAGATCAACTGACAGGTGTGTGGGTGTGGGATGGAGTGTATGTGTGTTGGAAGATAGTTTTTGTGTGCGTGTGTGGGTATCAGAATAACTCTACCAGTATACATTGAGAGGAATGATGTCTAAATAAGAAAACTGTGGCATTTTGTTCAACTTTGTTGCATGGGAGGCTAATTTCATGGATGTATCAATGTTCAGATGGAAGGCTATCTGTCTGAGACGGTTGTTCATGGGTTCCAAGGAAAGCCAGGCCTCTCCCAAAGATTTACCAAGAAAAAATAAAAAACATACAAAATAATTTATCTTTCATCTGTCTGTGTTTCATACAATTTACAAGAGGCTGAAAGTATCTCACTGGAAAAAGCATCAGAGCGAATGAAACCGCGTCCCTCTGTCTCAGTATGGGTAGCGAACTATCAGATGTTGTCTGGTCAAAAAGAGCATGACATTGTTGCCGCCCATAGTATTGAATACAAGAGAAGTGAGCGAGCATTTGACCACCCTTGATAAAAAATATTAAATAATAGCCAATCAGCGTTGAGCTAAACTGTATGTGTTCAGCTGTGAATGGTCCTGACGCACCAACAAAAAAAGTGTTAAGGGAAGCCAGTTTGGATTTGGCTTCACACAAATCATTTCACCAGAATCCAAACCTCATTGACAGAAAAATATTTAATTTTTGCATCTCGTTGTGCTGTTGTGCTCTGGTGGCTATCTAAGCTAGCTAGCTAGATAAGCCATGGATGGAGATAGGGATTTGGACTTGTGGTTTTACTTAATTCTCCATACTGGCCAATGATTATAATGGCGATTCTAATAAATGTATACATTGTGCCTCTGGCCTGAGAGGATGGAAGTTCAACATGTAGCTAGATGTAGTAGGCCTGTTGCATCGTTGCCATGAAGGGAAGTTAGGCTAGTGAGCAAGCATTTGTGACTCGTTTCAGGAAACTAGGCGTATGTCGCGCTACTTCACAGGAAAAAATTCTAATCAGAATGTGTTTGTTGGCAGAAATGCCTTCTGGAACATGTGAACTTTCTTGTGCCTTTATAACAAAGTTGTAAATACTCTGTAGATACAAATACAATTGTTAAATTAGGAGCCGAGTTGGTTTAGCCACAGAAAAAGTCAGCAATCTTCCCACTAGCCATGATTGGCTGAGATAATGAGTGGGCTGGACATGCCGAGAGATGAGTTCGGATTGGTCTGCGATGTAGCATGCTTCTGTCTATTTGAGCTGGTCAGCATGTGTAGTAGGTAATCATATCTAACGCTGCTTTAAAAAAAATATATCACGTACTAAAACTGTTGTGTTGTTCTCCACTTTCTGGAGGACCGAGTTTTGAAGTCAGTGGAATTAGTGTATGATAGCTAAGGAGATGGAGAAAACACCTGTCTCTGCATTACATCTTCAAACTAAGGACAGCCATGGCATCCTTCACAGAGAGGTAGAAGCATCCATCCATGGGTAAGTAGCCTAGAACAACAAAAACTACATGACAGAGTCATAGACTCTCTAGACAACATGAAAGAGGAGGATGGCATTGCTAGCATTTCTTTACAAGTACAAGTCTACATGCTTTTTTCTTCACACACACACACACACACACACACACACACACACACACACACACACACACACACACACACACACACACACACACACACACACACACACACACACACACACACACACACACACACACACACACACAGAGAAATCAGTACCATGGACAGCCACATCATATTTAGCTTACGTTGATTGGACTAAATAGTTGCTGGTATCTTTCATTGTCACTGTATTAGGTGATGAGATGATGTTGAAGTTTAAATGGTGCTGGATTAGTGGAGGCAGCTCCTGTTTTCTTTGCAAAGTAACTCTCCGTGGTTGTAAGTCAATAGTTTCGTCATCCGAAAATGTCGGAAATATTAACTTGCTTGAACATGCTGTAGGTCATGTAACTGTTTGTTACATGCAATATGTTTTGTGGACTTCACTGGATAGATGCTGCTCTCGAGTTTTGTGATGGAAACAATGATTTGGTTGAATTTATTCTTATCATCTCAGCCTTAGGCCTATATATCATGGTGTCAAGCCATATTAACTAACATGCTGGGCTTCTCAGGTTTTTTTTTTACACACACATACCACTACTTTTGTTAGGTCTGATGAAGTCTATTTTAGACTTTAGACAGTTCTGATCACACAGCAATTACCACCATTACAGTGCCTTCGGAAAGTAGTCATAGCCCTTCACATATTCCACATTTTGTTGTGTTACAGACTGAATTAAAAATAGATTAAATAGATTGGTTTCTTTTTCACACAATCTACATATAATACCCCATAATGTGAAAGTGAAAACATGTTTATTAACATTTTTGAAGATGTATCAAAAATGAAATACAGAACAATCTAATTTCCACAAGTATTCACACCCCTGATGATACATGTTAGAATCGCCTTTGGCAGCGAGTACAGCTGTGAATCTTCCTGGGTAAGTCTCTAAGAGCTTTGCACACCTAGATTTGGCACATAATTCTTTAAAAAATTGTTCAAGCTCCATCAAGTTGGTTGTTAAACAGCCATTTTCATGTCTTGCCAAGTCTTGCCAAAAAACTCTCTGATGCTTCAAATAGTGGTGTCAGCATTCTGTAAGGACCGACGCTGGAGATGAGAAGCAAGTACAGGGAGTGAACATTTAATGGAAAACGGACATCAAACAAAACAAGAACAGCGTCTGGATGGTGGGAACAAAACGACATGACGACAATAATGCTGACACAGGGAACAAAACTTAGAAAAACAGCCGTCTCCTAAAGTTGATTCAGCTGCGCGATCGGGGCACCACCAGTACAGAGCTTGCTCAGGAATGGCAGCAGGCAGGTGTGAGTGCATCTGCACGCACAGTGATGCAAAGACTTTTGGAGGATGGCCTGGTGTCAAGAAGGGCAGCAAAGAAGCCACTTCTCTCCAGGAAAAACAACTTTCCGATTGTTTGGTGCATCTGGAAAAAACCTTGTTCAGAGAAGACAAGGTGAGTGCTACCATCAGTCCTGTGTCATGCCAACAGTAAAATCATCTTGAGACCATTCATGTGTGGGGTTCTCAGCCAACGGGGTGTGCTCACTCACAATTCTGCCTAAGAACACAGCCATGAATTAAGAATGGTACCAACACATTCTCCGAGAGCAACTTCTCCCAACCATACAGGAACAGTTTGGTGACGAACAATGCCTTTTCCAGCATGATGGAGCACCTTACCAAAAGGCAAAAGTGATAACTAAAACATAAATATTTTGGGTCCATGGTCAGGAAACTCCTCAGACCTTAATCCCATTGAGAACTTGTGGTCAATCCTCAAGAGGCGGGTGGACAAACAAAACCCCACAAATTCTGACAAACTCCAAGCATTGATTATGCAAGAATGGGCTGCCATCAGTCAGGATGTGGCCCAGAAGTTAATTGACAGCATGCCAGGGCGGATTGCAGAGGTCTTAAAAAAGAATGGTCAACACTGCAAATATTGACTCTTTGCATCAACTTCATGTAATTGTCAATAAAAGCCTTTGACACTTGAAATGCTTGTAATTATACAGAAATGCTTATAATTATTCAGTATTCCATAGTAACATCTGACAAAAATATCTAAAGACATTGAAGCAGCAAACTTTGTGGAAATTAATATTTGTGTCATTTTCAAAACTTTTGGACACAACTGTACATTGTGCAGTAAAGGTTGATGTTTGAAAGCAGCTTGGAATTGAAGAAAGCACCAGAACCACGGCAGAATCAGTGGGATCTTGCTTTTTGCAACAAACAGGTAGAAAAAGCACATGATCAAACATAGCTTCGGACATCATTGATGACGTACTTCTGATAAAGTGATACATACGTAGTTACAGTGCTTCGAAGTTAGCTGCTTAGCGATTTGACTCATGCCTCGGAGCTCTGGTATCAAACGTAACATCACTACATACCAAACCAACAAGTGTGTGTTCGTGAAAGAAAACAAGTCAAGAACTAAGCTATTGTTCCATATTAGAGAAGGGGAGTTTGAACTGTAAAGTTCTGATAGAAAACTTAGCTAACAGCAGAATGCTAACTTGCATTAGCTAATTTTGCTTACTGGTGCTAGCCAGGTGTTAGCATTCTGCTGTTAGCTTACTTTGCTAATTGGCAATAGCTAAATTTGATAACTGGTGCTAGCCATTCGACTTGACTGCTTTTCCCTCATGGGCACCCATTTGTTTTGTTGACTCACTCAGGTATCATGTGAACACACAGTTTCATGCTCGTTGGTATGCAAATCCTCTTGCTACCTGTCTATCCTTAATTGTTGACCATTTTTTTGGCTCACTGCCCCGCATTTTACAGTTTGCTTCTACAGCCCCAACTTGCGAATTGGTCATGTCCTGCTCGTATAGTACTGTACAGTATATGTGCAAGCAGGATCCATACAGTGAGCAAGTCCTCCACTTTCTCTGTGTTTGGCATGTGATGTGTTGCTTTGTGTTTTTGCTATTTCATGAGCTGTGCTTGTTTCGGGAGGTGGGGTGCGGGCTGTATTTGCGAACCAACTGTAGCTTATAGCAAAATGTTTGTAAATTCCGGTCAAGAACAGAGACAAAGCACTGTTACCCTAGCTAGCCTGTAGTTTCAAATGGAAGTCGCAAATGAACGGTTTCAACATTGCAGGAAAGTCACGACTTCTGCCGAAGTCAGCCCTTCTCCTTGTTCGGGTGGTGTTCGGCGGTCGACGTCACCGGCTGATCCATGTTCCAGTTTCTGTTTTGTTTTGTCTGTATTACACACACCTGGTTTCAATTTCCATATCATGTTCCTTATTTAACCCTCTGGCATACATTTATGTTCTGTCCATGATTGTTGGTGTCTTAAGTGGTTGTTGTATGTGCGAGTGTGTATGTATGTTCCTATTTGGAATTTTTGCTTGACTTTTTGAGTAAACTCCGTTATGTTGCTCAAAACCTGTGTCCTGCGCCTGACTCCGCTACATCTCTGCACCCAATCGCTGACAAGGAAGCTGTGTTTATTTTTGCTCTATTCCAGGACAATGTGAACTTTCAATGTAGCAAATGTTTGCTAGCAGAGGACTACAGTGGCGAAGTGGCTACTCTTAGCAAACTTACACAAGCTACTGGGGAATCCACGTCCACCTATTTTCTCTTTCTCTGCTGCTCCAGAAGCTGGATGCCGATCTGACCTGATGGGAGTGTCTCTCCATAACCGATTGGCCAGGGCTATGCAGTGATCCCTTCCCAAAGGGGTCTACCCCTTCCCTGGAAAATGGAGTTAGTAGGATGCTTCTGGATCACTTAGGGGATGTTCATATTCTTGACCCTGTCAACGAGCCTTGGAGGCACGTCACTCGCCATGGAAGTCGATAGCAGCGGCTTTTGGCAATTGGGGCATCCTTAGCGGTGGGAAGCCATTTCATGACATTAGGAATGGTAGCTCGGAATGGCTGAAACAGGATTTTGAAGAAGTGATTGGGTCCTATCAAAAAACGTTTCTGGCCCTGTTCCCTCGCTGGGTTGAGATAGTGAAAGTTTTAGCATTCTACTAGCAATTCACAACTAGCTAAGTAACAACTGCAGCTCATTGGGTAACTGTAGACAACTTTGACACCTTTTGGAAGGAGAGGATGCTCTATAAGGAGGAAGGGTGGCTCCCTAATCATTTGGGTGCCTGGATAGTGTCCAAACACTACAAGGCAGCGCTGAGGCAATTACTGATCAAATCAAGCTCCTCAAAGGTATTTACTCCCATTAAATTGCAGCGATATCATTCTGCCACACCTTCCCATGTTGACAGATGTATTGTAAATTGTAATTCTGTGCCTGTTAATTTAATTTCCATTGATAGCTCTGTTAGCTCCTATAAAGAACCCACTATGTTATTAATAGTTTTATATTTATTTATTTAACCTTTATTTAACTAGGCAAATCAGTAATTTAACTAGGTAAACCAAATTATAATAATTATATAGACCTGATCATCTGTTGAAGAAATTGACCAACAAAGGCCAGTTGTGATGTTGTGATACAGCCCGGGGTCAAATCAGGGTCTGTAGTGACGCCTCTAGCACTGAGATGCAGTGGCTTAGACCACTGCGCCACTCGGGAGCCAAGCTATTGATCTCAAGCTATCGTTTTGCTACATGTGCTCATAAACACAGAGGTATTGTCTATAGTAGTCTTGTGCACATTTACCTGAATTCTACTATTAGCTCTGCAACTTTGAATCCAATCAAGAAACCTATTGTTTCAATGAAATGAGCAGCAGCATTACAGAACCATCACTAGACTGGCACACAAGACAGCACATTTCTCACTTGATAGATGCGTAATTAAAGCCACTTTCTAGTATCTGAAATGGTTGTGTTAGGAGATATACATCTTGATTGGCTTACACATCAAATCAGTTTAAGAATATCTGTCTTGAGTTCAACTTGACTCGGCTGATAATGAAACCCACTCGTATTAATGTAAAACATATAGCAAACTCCTCATTGAACTTAACCTGACTAACCATCCCCATAAGTTAAAAAAATGAACTAATCCATGGTACTCTCCTGTACTCTCAGACCTCCTCTTGATAAGTAATCAAGCCTGGGACAAGGCTAGATAAACTGGTTCGTTAGCTGATTGGCGGCTTTTTAGGCAATTGAGAAATATGTGCACCGCATCGGGCTAAACAGGCCTAGACGCTATGACAGACTGTTAGTGATCCCTCTATATTCTGGAAAACCATTAGTTCACTGAATCTGAGTAATTCATCTTCTTCCCTGCCTAAACAAGTAGTTTTAGACTCCTGCATCATCACTGAAAATTGTAAGTTTTGTGACGTTTTTAAATCAGCATTTTATCTCAGCTGGTTTCCTATTAAAAATAAATGGTGGTGATACAGTTCTTGGCCAGTCAGTTCACTGTTCTTCCCACATACAGACTCAAGTTGCGTTGATTGCTGATCAGGCAAACTCACGTGACTTACATTTACATTTAAGTCATTTAGCAGACGCTCTTATCCAGAGCGACTTACAAATTGGTGCATTCACCTTATGACATCCAGTGGAACAGCCACTTTACAATAGTGCATCTAAATCTTTTAAGGGGGGTGAGAAGGATTACTTTATCCTATCCTAGGTATTCCTTGGGAAATGGTAGTCAGTGTTTTTCTTTTTGGCAACTTACAGAAACAGTCATTGGTGCCTTATTAGCTATTGACACCAAGAATTCATTAGGGGCTGACAATTTAGACCTGTCTTTGCTTAAGTATGCAGCGCTCCTCATTGCTGGCTCAGTAACACCAATGTTTTACATTTCACTTAAGTATCAGGAAATATTCTAAAAGTGTGGAAAGCAGATTTTGTGCTACCACTCCAAAAGGGCGGGGATAGTAGTAATCTTGATAGGCAACCAATTTCCAGACTCCCTTGTCTTGCGGAAATACTAGAATCATTGGTCAACAAACAGGTACGTTATTTTATCTGTAAATGGTATTCTTCATGTTAACCAATCCGGATTCAGACCTAAACATAGCACCACTACGGCTACCATGCTTGTTGTAAATTATATTGCAAACATTGTAAAAAATAAAGAATTGTGCTGCCATGTTTATAGACTTGTCAAAAGTATTTGATGATGTAGACTATGTTATTCTGTTGAATAAACTGTCCGAGGGTTAGCTACTGATGCTTGCCGATGATTTCAAAATGATCTCAATGACAGAACTCAGGCCACCAAGGTAGATGGAGTGAAATCTGAGTTCCTTAAGTTACATAAAGGGGTGCCCCAAGGTTCGATACTCAGCCCACTACTCATTACAATCTATATAAATAACATTGGTAATGCTGTAAAAAAAAAAAAAAAAAAAATTGTCTGCAGATACTGTGTTGTATTCCATTGCTCCATCGGTTGGCCAAGCCTTTTCACATATGAAGTGTGATTTTCAAGCACTGCAGAGATCACGATTGTATTTAAAGTCAGCACTAAATGTAAACAAAACAAAATGCATGCTTTTTTTCTAGGTCCCATAATCCAGATTGAAATGCATTTGTAATGACAAGTTTGAACACAAATTGAGTGAGTTCCTTCCTACACATATCTTGGAATCTGGCTTGATGACAAACTGACATTTAAAAAACATGTCACTGAGCTGAAGAAGTTCAAGTCCAAGGTTGGTTTCTTTTATAGAAACAAAGCATGTCTGACTTTTGTTAATAGGAAGGAAATTGTCCAGGCCACTTTAGGTCAATCAAATTTCAATCAATCAAATGTCTTTATAAAGCCCTTCTTACATCAGCTGATGTCACAAAGTGCTGAACAGAAACCCTGCCTAAAACCCCAAACAGCAAGCAATGCAGTTGGTAGTCTTAAACAAATCTACTTTGAAACAAAAGTACACCTCACACACATGGTTATGGGCTTAAAAAAGAAAACACCTGTACCATGTCAGATATAAAGTTGAAATGTATTCAATTTTGAGTTTGGATCCCAATATGACACTTTAAATACATCACATAATACTGAAATATAACAAAACGCTTAGTGTGTTTATTGAGCTGTACACTGAGGTGACTATTCAGAGATGCTCAGTTGGTAAATATTCCCCTCCAGTGATTCCCCAACATTTTGTCAACATGTGCCTCAAAAATGGAGCAGATATCTGGTACCAATCTATCTTTATAAGCGTTTATCCATAACAAGGCGTCCCCTAGTGTCCAAAAATCTGAAAATGTCACATTTTGAAAAATCTTTATTTCTTTAGTGTAGACAATACTTTTTCATGCTTTCATGAGTGTTTGAGATTAGGTCCCTGAACGGTCAAAAACCTCTTCAAATAGAAGTATGTTTGCAGCACTATTCAACAAATATCCTACAGGTAGGCCCTCGCTCACTCTCTCTCATCATAAAACAAGCTGGCGGGCTCCCAGAGGCAGGGCCATAAAAGGCCCCAGCTCACTCAACTACCCCTCTGCCTTGTTAACAGCCATCAGCCCAAAAGCAGAGATAAGGATCTTTCTCCACTGAACTGACCAATCAGCGGTGAGGAGGCTTGGCACTCTGTGACCCCTTGAATCCATCAGTCTATATCATAGTTCATCACTCCATCTAGTGGAGAGGTGTTAATGTACAGGTCAGGCAAATCCATTCTCCAAAAACAAATCAAATCTATGTATTGGTAGCAGGACTGAACACAGGCCCACCGACCATTTGTTTCAGCTTTACTAAAATAGACACTCAACAAATACAGATAGCCTGGGTTCATGTCACAGTAAAGGGTCTGTACAGATACCTCTGGATGTTTTTATCAAGGAGAGAGGTTGCATCACATAGGTCATCTTAGCTGAAAGCTGAAATATATTCAATTGTGTAAATGTCTAGTAGTTAAGTCTAGATACAAAATAAAACCTAGGTAGCCTAAGGTACATACACTATAAACACCATTTGAATAAACTACATATCCTCAATAGTGTTGTGTTTGCATTGGCTTAAAATAGGCTACACAGCACAAATTCAGCCAGCCAGGAGTACCTGTAGCTGAGGATGGGTGAGCGTGACTGATCAATTGTTTCATTCAGGAGAGAAGTTTCATCCCAGCAGGGGTTCAACATCATTCCTGAAGTAAAATAGAAAAAAGGAACTATTAAAAAAGCTCTTAAAATGCCATAAATCCAGCACAAGTCTACACAATATGTGCAGGTTAACATTCATGAATGTGTGGTAGCCTTAGCCAGCCCTAAGACAGACAGGCTTAACATGATCACAACAACATGTTTCCAATACAAGACGCAGCAAACTGGTTATGCTATTGAACAATTCACGTTGAACAGGCCAAAGTAAACGTGTTCTTTCATGATTTACTTTGTTGTTTATATATCACTTATGAAAGTGGACATGGAATGGAAAGTAGTCGATAGAAGATTCAAGACACTCAACTTTTTCAATTTTCCATTGATTTCTGCCTGATTCGTCCTTGCGCAAGCGCAAAGTAATGGAGTCGCTAGTTGAGTCTCTTGGTAAAATAGCATCACTGATTCAAGTTTCTTCTGTGATAAAGTTATACATTTTATGTCACCAAAATGTCATAAACAGAGCTGACAGGATTCCATATTCATAGTGTTATATAATATATTAAAATCTGAATGTTTTTGTTTGTATTATAATATGTCTTATGTTACCATTCCTTGCCATTCTTTAGGCTAAGCTATACCTGCTACAATGGTGTACTATGAAACCTGAATGCACTTCGTAACTAACATTTATAGCATTAACTACATATTGTAGCTATAACAATAACACAAATAATCAATACACACATTGATCCTTACAAGTGTCTGTCCAGCAGAATACAGCCAACCCTTGTTTGCTTGATGCGTCTTCCACTAAAACAAGCCAACGCGCAGAACAACAACTGTCCGCCCGGGTCAAAGCATTTCGGCTGGGGATGAACAGCGCTGGCCATGTATATATGACTCAAATACCACCAGGATAGACTGAAGGTGATGCTGCTGAATGACAAAGACCTATCCACACTGTTCAAAACGTTGACATGAAAAAACCGCTTGCCCACACAACGACATACACGCTTTCTGTCATCTGTCTAGTACAGTTGAAACCGGGATTCATCAATGAAGAGCACACTTCTCCAGCATGCCAGTGGCCATCCAAGATGAGCTTTTGCGACCATGTCTGTAGTTACAGTAGGTCAAGATGGTTTGTTTTAGAGAAATAAAGGAACATTAAGGAACATTTCTGGGATCTTTTATTTCAGCTCATGAAACATGGGACCAACACTTTACATGTTGCAGTTATATTTTTGTTCAGTCTGTATCTCTCAAATTTTGCGATTTTACATACATCCCTGTTAGTCAGCATGTCTTCTTTACCAAGGTAATCCATCCACCTGAAAGGTGTGGCATATCAAGAAGCTGATTGAACAGCATGATCATTACACAGGTTTACCTTGTGCTGGGGACAATAAAAGGCCACTCTAAAATGTGCAGTTTTGTCACACAACACAATGCCAAAGATGTTTCGAGTTTTGAGGGGGTGGGCAATTGGCATGCTGACTGCAGTATTGTCCACCAGAGCTGTTGCTAGAAAATGTTGTGTTCCCTACCATAAGCCACCTCCAACATCATTTTACATAATTTGGCAGTACATCCAACCGGCCTCACAACTGCAGACCACTTGTAATGGCGTCGTTTGGTGGACTTGTTGGAGTTGGTGCCTCTAGGGCAATTCAGGCAGATGTTAGAGGGACTTTTAATTGAAACATTCGTTTGTTTCATATAATTGTGTTTTGCGTTTTGCGTTTGCTTTTCATGTATTTTGAAATGTAAGTGTATATAGATGTGTATAGTATAATTGTTGTTTATTGATGTGTTCATGTAGGGTTCATGTATTGCAACCAAGGCCAGTGAGGTGAATATACTATATAATATATCCAATTGGAATTTAAGTTAAGAGATGCTCCTTGTTAAGATGGTTTTAAAATGCCCTGAATTATTTACATATCCATCCCCCACGTTCTGTCTCGCACAGAGAGCTTAAGTGTGTGTGTGCGAGCGTGTGTGTGCGTGCGTGTGAGCTTGTAAGCGTGCATACATGTGTGTGTGACATTGGCAAGAACAGGAACAGTGGTCTCTCCTCTAGCATTAAACAGTTTTGCTTTCATAAAATTTTAACAAATAGGGAATATATTCTAAATGAATCCATGACTTCAGCCAGTCAGTCAGGCTGGTAAATGAAACTGAAATTCACTCTTTGATTTAGTTTGGTTTGCTGTGCTCTGCATCCATTTCCAACCATGGCTTCACATGTCCACAGGGGAGAGTGAGTTACCAGTTATCCATGTAATGTTATGGAATCCATTTTGTGGTTCTGTTTTCCCTGACAGGGCCTGTCCCGACAGTCACCTGCAGGTAGCTGGGTGTGGTGAGTCTGGGAGTGTGACTGTGGAGCGCATGGAGCCGCTGGCAGCCATTACGGATTCAGTGTTCCAAGGAGCAGAGCAGACATGGAGACTCGACACGGAATAATGCATGAAAGACTTCTCAGCCGGAGGTTAGAGAGATGTGGTGTGATGGGGTGTGTGGCGCGGTGAGTGTGTGTGTGTGTGTTTGTATATGTGTGTTTGTGTGAGAGAAAGAGTGAGGGAGAGAGGCTGAGTGAAAGTGTGTGTGAGAGGTCTAAAGAAGAAATGCTTACAGAGGATGGCTGTAACACTACATTTAAAAAGTTTTGGCTGACAAGACTTTCATAATTTGTAATAACTACATCTCTCTCGAACTGTGTGTGTCTCACATCTCCTGTTTTCTAAGTGTGTTTGTGTGTTTCACATATTATTGTAACTGTCTCTGTGTGTTTGCGTCTCACATCTCCTCTAACTGTGTGTGTGCATGTTGTACATGTGTGCATGTGTGTGTGTGTCTCCTCCTTTTAACTGTGGGATCAACACTATTCGGCATTGAGCTCTCTAATATTCCTTAATCAACTACATTATTAAAATTCTTCAGGGTAATTATGAATGTAATTAGTCTACATCAAATCTCTCTGGATGCTCCACAGTAAATAGTATTAAAGGGAGCTGCAATAATACAGTGCCTTGCAAAAGTATTCATCCCACTTGGCATTTTTCCTATTTTGTTGCATTACAACCTGTAATTTAAATTGATTTTTATTTGGATTTCATGTAGTGGACATGAACAAAATAGTCAAAATTGGTGAAGTGAAATGAAAAAAAAACAACTGGTTTAAAAAATAAATAAACAGAAAAGTGGTACGTGCATATGTATTCACCCCCTTTGCTATGAAGCCCCTCAATGAGATCTGGTGCAACCAATTACCTTCACAAGTCACATAATTAGTTAAATAAAGTCCACCTGTGTGCAATCTAAGTGTCACATGATCTGTCACATGATCTCAGTATATACAGCTGTTCTGAAAGGCCCCAGTCTGCAACACCACTAAGCAAGGGGCACCACCAAGCAAGCAAAACCATGAAGACCAAGGAACTCTCCATACAGGTCAGGGACAACGTTGTAGAGAAGTACAGGTCAGGGTTGAATTATAAATAAATATCAGAAACTTTGAACATCCCACGGAGCACCATTAAATGCATTATTTTTTTAAATGGAAAGAATATGGCACCAACAACAAACCTGCCAAGAGAGGGCCGCCCACCAAAACTCACAGACCAGGCAAGAAGGGCATTAATCAGAGAGGCAACAAAGAGACCAAAGATAACCCTGAAGGAGCTGGAAAGCTCCACAGTGGAGATTGGAGTATCTGTCCAAAGGACCACTTTAAGCAGTACACTCAACAGAGCTGGGCTTTACGAAAAAGTGGCCAGAAAAAAGCCACTGCTTAAAGAAAAAAATAAGCAAACACCAAACGTGTTTGCTTATCTGCCAAAAGGCATGTGGGAGACTCCCCAAACATATGGTCAGATGAGAATAATATTTAGCTTTTTGGCCATCAAGGAAAACACTATGTCTGGCGCAAACCCACACCTCTCATCACCTTGAGAACACCATCTCCAAAGTGAAGCGTGGTGGTGGCAGCATCATGCTGTGGGGATGTTTTTCATCGTCAGGGACTGGAAAACTTGTCAGAATTGAAGGAATAATGGATGGCGCTAAATACAGGGAAATTCTTGAGGGAAACCTGTTTCAGTCTTCCAGAGATTTGAGACTAGGACAGAGGTTCACCTTCCAGCAGGACACTCGAGTGGTTTAAGGTGAAACATTTAAATGTCTTGGAATGGCCTAGTCAAAGTCCAGACCTCAATCCAATTGAGAATATGTGGTATGACTTAAAGATTGCTGTACACCAGCGAAACCCATCCAACTTGAAGGAGCTGGAGCAGTTTTGCCTTGAAGAATGGGAAAAAAATCCCAGTGGCTAGATGTGCCAAGCTTATAGAGACAAACCCCAAGTGACTTGCAGCTGTAATTGCTGCAAAGGGTGGCTCTGCATAGTAAGTTTTCTCAATTTTTTTTTCTTATTTCTTGTTTGTTTCACAATAAAAAAAATATCTAGCATGTTGTGGTAGGCATGTTGTGGTAGGCATGTTGCGTAAAAAGTGGTAGGCATGTTGTGTAAATCAAATGATAAAATCCCCCAAAACATCCATTTAAAATCCAGGTTGTAAGGCAACAAAATAGGAAAAATGCCAAGGGGGGTGAATACTTTCGCAAGCCACTGTATCTCTTATTGCTCGCTTTTATTCAATTTGGATAAAAGCGTTATGTAGGGAATATGATTTCCAATTTGGCACACACGCATACACACACACACACACACAAACACACACACACACACACACACACGGTCAGACACATACACACTTGTACGCGCATTCACACACACATCTACACACACACACACACACGCGATCAGACACATAGACACTTGTACGCGCATTCACACACACATCTGCACACACACACATAAATCCAGGTTATAAAATCCCACTCATGGGTGTATATCAGACAGTTAGTAGTTTGATCTCATCTCATCCAGAGTGTGCAGCTGCAGGCTGTACCTACCAATGCCAATGTATAGGCCTTCCACTACTAGCTATAGCGATAGCATGTGGCAGCATAGAGCATACTAAGTAATAAAGATCTGTAACTGTTAAATTATACGGTAAGTGGAGTGTTATGGGCTGTTGATTGGTGTCAATAGCCTCATATCTCTTGGAAATGTATTTATTTATTTTTTATTTATGCATTCATGATTGATTGAATATGCAATATGTAACTTTTATGGCGACCTGACCAAATTCACATAGAACTACTGTATGCATTATTGATCTGTCATTATAAATGAAAGCAAGTCTATGAAGCGGTAGATCTATTTGTGCAATTTCTATGCATTTACTTTCGGTTTTGTAAACCAGCTTCAAACAGCTGAAAGTACAATATTTTTGGTTATGTAAAATATATATTCAGTGGTTTAGATGGTACAATGATTCTCTATACTGTACTTGCTTGAAATTAGGCGAACTAAACTCAGCAAAAAAAGAAATGTCCTCTCACTGTGAACTGAGTTTATTCTCAGCAAACTTAATTTTTTTTTAGTTTATTTAACAAGGCAAGTCAGTTGAGAACAAATTCTTATTTTCAATGATGGCCTAGGAACAGTAGGTTAACTGCCTGTTCAGGGGCAGAACGACAGATTTGTACCTTGTCAGCTCGGGGGTTTGAACTTGCAACCTTCCAGTTACTAGTCCAACGCTCTAACCACTCGGCTACCCTGCCGCCCTGTGTAAATATTTGTATGAACATAACAAGATTCAACAACTCAGACATAAACTGAACAAGTTCCACACACATGTGACCAACAGAAATGAAATAGTGTGTCTCTGAACAAAGGGTGGGTCAAAATCAAAAGTAAGTCAATATCTGGTTTGGCCACCAGCTGAATTAAGTACTGCAGTGCATCGCCTCCTCGTGGACTGCACCAAATTTGCCAGTTCTTGCTGTGAGATGTTACCCCACTCTTCCACCTCGGCACCTGCAAGTTCCCGGACATTTCTGGGGGGAATGGCCCTAGCCCTCACCCCCCCATCCAACAGGTCCCAGACGTGCTCAATGGGATTGAGATCCGGGCTCTTCGCTGGCCATGGCAGAACACTGACATTCCTGTCTTGAAGAAAATCACGCACAGAATGAGCAGTATGGCTGGTGGCATTGTCATGCTGGAGGGTCATGTCAGGATGAGCCTGCAGGAAGGGTACCACATGTGGGAGGAGGATGTCTTCCCTGTAACGTACAGCGTTTAGATTGCCTGCAATGACAACAAGCTCAGTCCGATGATGCTGTGACACACTGCCCCAGACCATGATGGACCCTCCACCTCCAAATCAATCCCACTCTAGAGTACAGGCCTCGATTTAACGCTTATTCCTTTGACGTTAAACCCGAATCCGACCATCACCCCTGGTGAGACAAAACCATGACTCGTCAGTGACGAGCACTTTTTGCCAGTCCTGTCTGGTCCTGCGACGGTGGTTTTGTGCCCATAGGCGATGTCGTTGCCGGTGATGTCTGGTGAGGACCTGACTTACAACAGGCCTACAAGCCCTCAGTCCAGCCTCTCTGAGCCTATTGTGGACAGTCTGAGCACTGATGGAGGGATTGTGCATTCCTGGTGTAACTCGGGCAGTTGTTGTTGCCATCCTGTACCTGTCCCGCAGGTGTGATGTTCAGATGTACCGATCCTGTGCAGGTGTTGTTACACGTGGTCTGCCACTGTGAAGACGATCAGCTGTCCATCCTGTCTCCCTGTAGCGCTGTCTTAGGCGTCTCACAGTACGGACATTGCAATTTATTGCCCTGGCCACATCTGCAGTCCTCATGCTTCCTTGCAGCATGCCTAAGGCACGTTCACGCAGATGAGCAGGAACCTTGGGCATCTTTTTTTTTTTTTTCAGAGTCAGTAGAAAGGCCTCTTTCGTGTCCTAAGTTTTCATAACTGTGACCTTAATTGTCTACTGTCTGTAAGCTGTTAGTGTCGTAATAACGACTTTTTAGCTTTTTTCATTAAATGTTTATGGTTAATTGAACAAGTATGGGAAACTGTTTAAACCCTTTACAATGAAGATCTGTGAAGTTATTTTGATTTTTACAAATTATCTTTGAAAGACAGGGTCCTGAAAAAGGAAATTTATTTTTTTGCTGAGTTTATTATAATTCTAGCAAACAGGAAATGGTAGAGCTATTTCTGCATAGTGCATCTTTAAGAGGCACCAGTCAAATGTTTTAATATTGTTCACTGTGACAGCTGGTTAGTGGACAGAAAATGTGGTGGGGCTAAAAAAAGTCAGGGCTTATTCACTACCGGTCATTCTGGCAGGAAGTACAACTACAGATCAACTCTAGTCAACTCTTGTCGTGAGAGAGAGAGATAGTGAGAAAGAAAGAGAAAAAGAGAAGAAGAAAGACAGAGACACCGAATGAGACGAAAAGAGACAGACACACGTGTCTTCAGGCAGGCTGGGGTGATAGACTGTGTTTGTGTGTTTAATAATGTAACAGCTCTTCCCTTTTTAGTTTTAGAGATTCAGGCCATGTGAGGCAAAGTCACGATTACACACATTCGCACATACACACAATATTTTCACGTCATCAAGAATTTATTTGTTTTACTTCTTTTAAGGAGTGTTTCCAGTTCCGGTGGCATCCATTGAAAAGCGTTGCCTTTTCGTGTCTTTCTTTTGCAAATGACTATTTTAACAGACTTATTTCTTAAACTTGTCAATGCTAAACGTCATATTCCGGTGTGGAACATTCATGAGAAAATAAATAACTAGCAGGTCTATTACGCCTCAGCAGCTACAATTTGTCCTTCCACAATTTGACTGCGGGAACATGGCACCTCTCAACACCAGACAACAGAAAGAGCTGGCCGCTACTATTCGGCAGATTGTTTGTGATGAGATTACCTCTGCCCTCGATTTACAATTAAAACCGGTAAATGTATCATTATCAGTGCTCACTGCCAAAGTCGATACCTATTCAACTAAACTGGAAAGTCGAGAAGACAGCCAATGCGACTCCATGACCTGGAAACAGCGCAAGCTAAGCTGGAAGGGATAATCAATCTTCTAACAGAGAAAACTAAAACACCGTAAATTCAATCAGTGGGTCATAGGAATTAAAACTGGTGTGGAAGTGGGCAACCCAACTTCATTTTTTTCTATGAACTGTTCAGGAGAAGCTTTGTCCCATGGCACTGATAAACTTTGCGCACCGCACGTGTCAATTCTGCAACAGCTCTCAATGTATGATTGTATGGATCCAAAGCTTTGAAGTCAAGCGGTGAATTGTTCGCCTTGCAGCGGAACCCGGGGATCTGACCTATGCAGGGAAGAGGATCAGCTTCTACCCAAAGCTTAGTGTCGAACTTCTAAAACAGAGGGAGACCTACAATGTGGTGAGACGCGAACTGCACAAGCTAAACCTGAGATGCAGCTTCATCCAAACGGCAAAACTCATCTTGACCTTCCAGAACACAACACATACATTTTCCACTGCCAAGAAAGCTGAAGACTTCTTTGAGAAGCACATCAAACCCAACACACAAAGGGGACAAGCTAACAAATGGAACCCCGTGACTGACTCATGATTCAGGCATGCTATGCATGAACAATCACACAGCCTAGCCTATGGCTATGATGCTGCCCTCAGCGTAAGACAAGGATTAGGACACCCCTCATGTTTGGGTACAAGGAACAATATTGCTATTATTGTTGAGCATTGAACATGTGATAAATATATTGCTTATGGTCCAAGACATTTACAAAGTGATGACACCACGCCAATTAATGATCAATGGACAATATATGGAGGTGTCATCTGTACTGGGACTGTTAAATATGGCAAGATACTGTACGTTGGTAACTATATCCCTACTAATTTGAGTCGAAATGTTATTTATTTTTGTTACTGGCAAGGAGAGATGACCTGTCCCGTATGTGCTATTACTACACAATAGCTTTTTAGCTTTTGCTGGTTTTACCTTCCTGTTGATTCCTGTCCCCCTCTGTTTAGGCCACTGAATTTACCTCCCAGGGAGGACTTGCCCTACAAGAAAATATTAATTGTTATATAAGATCTAAAGTATAGACTTGACTTTTTGCACATACGTTGTTGCTTTTTACATAGCATAGAGCACGTAAAGGAGGGCAAATTGATGTTTAATGTAATTTAAAGCATATTGCTAATAATAAATTAAGATAATGGATTAAGTGCTATGGGTTCTATAGCTATCTTATTTCTGACTGTTTAGGCATTAGACTTGCATATCTGTCATACTTTCTTCTTTTCCCATTTTATTTATTTTTTCCTCATTACCTACCCTTACTCAACAAGTCTGCTGACTTAATTGTAAAGGTCTGAATTTTACTTTATTATTACCTTATTATTAATATTATTGTAATTACATTTTTTTCCAATACCTTAAGACCCAAAATATGCTGCTTATCATGAGAATTTTCACAGCTTTTTGTTAAAAATCGCGCAACATTTCAAAGTCCTGCTACTCATGCCAGGAATATAGTATATGCAAATGATAAGTATGTGTGTATAGAAAACACTCTGAAGTCTCTAAAACTGGTTAAATCGTGTCTGTGGCTATAACATAACGTGTTTAGGAGTAAAAATCCCTCGAAAAACTGTTCACCAAAAACACAAAATATATTAATCCGGCAGTCAATGTATTGTTTAAGGCGACCGAAAATAAATGAGGATGCCCTGTAAACGCCTACAGCTTCCACACGATGTCGCCAGTGCTGGCATTTCAAATCTACTTAATCCTTGGTTGTATGACGTTTTGGCCTTTCCTGTTTTAGTCTCACCACAGGCTGTTGTGAAATTGAAAACAATGGAGGATGATTTCAAGCCTTGCTGCTATCGAATACAGATCGCCCCGTGATCAATTTGATAGATTATTAACGTTTATTAATACCTAAAGTTGGTTTAGAAAAGTAGTTTGAAGTGATTTGTAAAAGTTTATAGGCAACTTTTGTAATTTTAAAAAGTGACGTTGCGTCTTGTAAAATGGAATATTCCTGGATCAGACCGGTCTAAGGAAAACGACATTTTGGCTATACAATGACTGATTTAATCGGGAAAAATACCCAATTGTGATGTTTATGGGATATATAGGAGTGCCAAGAAAGAAGCTCGTCAAAGGTAATGATTGTTTTATATTTTATTTCTGCGTTTTGGGTAGCGCCGGCTACCGCAAAATCTGTTGTTTTAGGTGACGTTCCAGTATTTTGGGGGGTGCATGCTATCAGATAATAGCTTCTCATGCTTTCGCCGAAAAGCATTTTACAAATCTGACTTGGTGGCTAGATTCACAACGAGTGTAGCTTTAATTCAGTACCTTGCATGTGTGTTTTAATGAAAGTTTGAGTTTTATCGAAAACTATAGGTGGCGCTCTAAAATTTCCGCTGATTTGATCCCGCCACAGGAACCAAGTCCCTAACAAGTTAAGAGAGGGATATGATTTTAGGAGACATAAGAGATAATAGTTTTACATAACTTTGCACAGTGACAAGGCATGCCCCTGAGTGAGGCCAGATAGCGTGTCAGCCTGACGGAACCGCCCTTTTGAACAAACTGTATAAAATTATAGGTTAAAGAATTAACATACCAGACCAGAGAGACTTAGAGCTGCAGCTCAAGTTTAAAGTGGTTCGAACTCTGAGTCTCAACCCGAGGTAGAGACGATAAAGTCACCTCCCGGACAATCACTGGTACGGCTAAAGCTAAAGTATCTAGAAAGCGAATTGAAGTGGGACCATTCTACTACTCTCCTCAAACCACCATAGTACTCTACTCTCATCACCCTACTGGGAACCATCGACACGGCTGGCTAATCACTTTCTATTCAAATAGGCATTAAAGCATTCTCCTGAATCGATTTTGTACTATTATCTGCCAGATATACATTTCAGTATCACCTAAAAGAGCCATCATAGCCATCATAGGTTTGATTCAAAACAACGCAACTGCATTTGCATCAGAATTGGAAACACTTTTTTTCAGACCAGGCAGCAACTACTCTTTCCAAAGTCAAGACATAACTTTATCTGTTGATAAGACAGAGAGCAGAATTTGCCATCCATCAAGACAGACTCAACCATTACTTCCATGGTAATCGACATCTACTGGTTAACAAGCTTTGCAGTAATGATCAATTAGCGGATATTGCAACTATTGAATCTGAATTAGGTGAATCAGGTGAATTACCCAAATGAATCAACAAAAGATTCTCCTGTTTTTATAAAGAATTGTACACCTCTGATTGTAAATCTACACAAAGCCAGATTGAGTCCTTTTTAAAAGATATAAGAACTTATCTTCTCTCAGTTGAGGAAGCCGGCTTGCTGGGAGCCCAAATCTCTCTCCATGAACTCAAGGGCATTGGATAACATGAATAAAGGCAAGTCACCCGGTCGGGACGGTATCCTCGTTGAGGTCTAATTTAAACAAATTAGGTCCACTGTTACTTGAAATGATTGACACAGCTGTTGCCAAAGGTTCATTTGGAAGGAATGTAAATAATCATATGTATTGTGCATGTTGTTACTAAGTGTGTCTGTGTGTGTTTGTGTTTACTGTTGTCCTCTAGAATAATTTGGATGTGTTTTCTAAAGAGCTCTACGGTGTGTTCAGATAAATAAACTGTCACGAATCCCGCTTCCTGAGTCTGTGTTTGTCTGTGTTTCTGTCCTGGAATGTGTTTCCGGTGTCCTGGAACGCACCCTGTCTGGTTGCCGGGCGAATTAGCTTGTTGGGAGATCGATGTTCACCCGCACCTGTATCCCATCAGTAATCTGCACACCTGTCCTGATCATCACCTCTCCCCTTCAAAAGCTCTGACCTGACATCCACTCCCTGCCGGATCGTCGGAGGATTCCGCTACCCCATTGGATCCACCTATTTACTCCCATCAACTCACCACCGCTGCCCGCTACGCCACCTGGATATATCTACCCATTCACATTCACTTGTAAATAAATACTCACCTTCTTCCTACTCTCCTTGTCCTGGTCTGCTTCTGGGTTCGATTTTGAAAGAACGTGACAGAACGATCCGGCCAACGCACCGATTCTCTCTCAACCTGACACTTCCCGTCAGTTTGTTGAGGTGGACGCGTCTGATGTGGGGGTGGGCGCCATCCTGTCCCAGCGTAGCTCCACTAACGGTAAACTCCATCCCTGCGCCTTCTACTCTTGTCGTCTTTCACCAGCTGAGAGAAACTACGATGTGGGTAACCGGGAGCTTCTCGCTGTGAAGCTTGCCTTGGAGGAGTGGCGTCACTGGTTGGAGGGAGCGGAGCAACCGTTTGTGGTCTGGACTGACCACAAGAATCTGGCTTACGTGCAATCGGCTAAACGTCTCAACTCCCATCAGGCCAGGTGGGCATTGTTTTTTGGACGCTTCAATTTTTCCCTGACGTTCCGACCTGGGTTGAAGAACGGCAAAGCGGACGCCTTGTCCCGGATGTTCTCCAAGACGGATGAGAGTGGGGCCAAGACTGAGACGATTCTTCCCCAGAACCTTGTCGTGGGAGCCGTTACATGGAGGATTGAGGAGGATGTGATGGCGGCCCTTTGGACGCAGTCCGGCCCCGGTAACGGTCCACCCGGTCGGTTGTTCGTGCCTGAGTCGGTCCGTTCTGCTGTTCTTCAGTGGTCCCACGCCAGCAAGATAGCTTGTCACCCTGGAGTTGCTCGGACTATGGCGTTACTGCACAGACGATTTTGGTGGCCTGCCATGGGAGAGGATACCCGGAGGTTTGTTGCCGCATGTCCTGTTTGTGCTCAGAACAAAAGTACCAATCGGCCCAGCTCTGGGCTTCTTCACCCCCTACCTATTCCTCGGCGACCTTTGTCGCATCTGGCCCTGGATTTTGTCACGGGATTGCCCCCTTCTGTTGGGAACACGGTCATTCTGACCATTGTGGAGAGATTCAGCAAGTTTGCTCATTTTGTCCCTCTCTCCAAGCTTCCATCTGCCACGGAGACGTCCGAGATCCTGGTTAGGGAGGTTTTCAGGGTCCACGGATTGCCCAGTGACATTGTTTCTGACCGTGGTCCTCAGTTTACCTCTGCTGTCTAGAGATCCTTCTGTTTGGCCATTGGAGCTACCCACAATCTAATGGTCAGGCGGAGAGAGCCAACCAGAAGATGGAGTCCACGCTGCGTTGTCTTGTCTCCTCTGATCCCACCTCTTGGTCATCTCAATTACCCTGGGTCGAGTATGCCCATAATACCCTTCCTTCATCTGCCACTGGGATGTCCCCCTTCCAATGCCTGTACGGATACCAACCTCCCTTGTTTCCTTCTCAGGAGAGTGATCTTTCGGTTCCTTCTGTCCAGGCCCACATTCGTCGTTGCCACCGTACCTGGCATCGGGCCAGGAAGGTCCTCCTTAGAGTTTCTGACCGGTATCAGATCCAGGCGAATCGTCGCCGTATTCCTGCTCCTGCTTATACCATCGGAGATAAGGTTTGGTTGGCTACACGGGATCTTCCTCTACGGACTGAGTCGAGGAAACTGTCACCAAAGTTCATTGGTCCGTTTGTGGTGGAGAGAATCATTAACCCTGTTGTGGTCCGACTCAAATTGCCGGCAACGCTTCGAGTACACCCCACCTTTCATGTCTCCTGCCTCAAGCCGGTTCTCCTCAGTCCTCTGTTGCCCCCTCCTCCTCGTCCTCCTCCTCCTCGGATGATCGGAGGTGGTCCTGCCTACACGGTGCGCCGCATAATGGATTCCAGACGGCGGGGTCGAGGTTTCCAATATCTCGTGGATTGGGAAGGATATGGTCCAGAGGAGAGGAGTTGGATTCCTCGGCGTCAGATCCTTGATGACGACCTGCTTCGTGACTTCTACCGCCTCCACCCTGGCGCTCCAGGTAGTCCGCCCGGTGGCGTTCATCGGAGGGGGGGTACTGTCACGAATCCCGCTTCCTGAGTCTGTGTTTGCCTGTGTTTCTGTCCTGGAGTGTGTTTCCGGTGTCCTGGAACACACCCTGTCTGGTTGCCGGGCGAATTAGCTTGTTGGGAGATCGATGTTCAACCGCACCTGTATCCCATCAGTAATCTGCACACCTGTCCTAATCATCACCTCTCCCCTTCAAAAGCTCTGACCTGACATCCATTCCCTGCCGGATCGTTAGCCATGAACAGTATGTTGTGCCATAGTATCAGCCTCAAGTTGGATAGAATTTGTTTCGTTGTTTTTTACGTATTGCTTGCCTTAAACTTACCTCCGTTTGTTCTTTCTTCAGTTACTCACCCGGATCATTTACCCCATTCCCGCCTGGTCGTCGTCGGATTCCGCTATCCCATTGGATCCACCTATTTACTCCCATCAACTCACCACCGCTGCCCACTACGCCACCTGGATAAATCTACCCATTCACATTCACTTGTAAATAAATACTCACCTTCTTCCTACTCTCCTTGTCCTGGTCTGCTTCTGGGTTCGATTTTGAAAGAACGTGACATAAACACTCTCTCTTCTGCCTGACAAATCATGTCAACTCCCTCTCTCCCTCCAGGGTGTGTAGTGTACAGTCGAGAGAGAGAGAGAGAGAGAGAGAGAGAGAGAGAGAGAGAGAGAGAGAGAGAGAGAGAGAGAGAGAGAGAGAGAGAGAGAGAGAGAGAGAGAGAGAGAGAGAGAGAGAGAGAGAGAGAGAGAGAGAGAGAGAGAGAGAGAGAGAGAGAGAGAGAGAGAGAGAGAGAGAGAGAGAGAGAGAGAGAGAGAGAGAGAGAGAGAGACTTTTGACTTTTGGTCTTGCTTTATTGAAACATTCTTAATTCATTTAAAACTCACCCCCCCACTCCTAAAATAAATAAAAAATAAATAAAAATACACAAAACCATCTCCTACAACCGTATATCCAAAACATCTTCCCCAGCAATACAGACAGCCCCCCAACACACCATATCTCCTCAAACATCTCCACACATTTGATCATTTTATAGAACTCAAACTCAACCCTAAGGCGCGCAGAGACCATCCCATGAAACAGTAGTAAAGGGTCTGTTATCCCCCACCTTTGACCCTGTTCCTCCTTGTTAGCCAAATAGCTAACTTTGCCTGAGCAAACAGAAAATTCAACAAAACACATTTTTCTTTCTCCTTACTCGAATACCTGTATCCCATTATAAACATCCCAACAGCAAAAACCACCCCCAACCTGTCACACAGACATTCCAACAGAGACATTAATGGCATTAACCTGGTGCACACAGAAAACACATGAATTACAGTTTCTTTCATTTGACAGAAAGGACACCCCTGCCCAATTCCCGGATCAACCCGTGCCAACCAGCTGTTAGTGGCCAGGGCTCCATGAAGAACCCTCCACTGGAGGTCCCCTGACCTCTTTGGTACTGGGGGTTTGTAGAGCGCCCTCCATCTAAAACCCACCATACTCTCCGCCCCACATACCCCCTGCCACTGATGTGCCTTCACTCCTGTTAGGCTTCTAATGCTCCTCACCTTAACGCAGAGGTTGTAGAGGGCTTTACCTCCCACCCCTCAAACTCCCCAGGCTCGGAGTGTTAAAATCTAACAAGTCCTCCAGACCCCCTTGCCAGTCTCCAGTCTCTGCCGTCACCTGCAGTGGCGGGAACATTGGTGGCCCCTCTCCCTTTGGCCTCTCAAACACCCCCTTACCGGCTCAGACAGTGCCTCCTGGACCTCCTCCAGGAATCTCTCCAGCAGCCTAAGAGACGTTATTCCTGTTTGTTGCGCCCAAGACCTCCGGGGTTTTCCACCCTCCTCTCCCAGCAGTCTCAGGTCACCCAGCCTTTGTAAACCCCCTGCCATCAGTTGCCTCTGCAGGGTGGCCGACTGAACCGATCTCAAAGGGATGGCTGGGTTGTGGAAGATGGGCTCCTCCCACACCCACTGCCCAGGCTCCACACCCCCTTCTCGTGTGGGCCTTAGCAGCTGCCAGGCCCTCAGCACCGCAGAGTAAAACTCTGAGAGACCTGCTGTACTCAGCCTCTCCAGCTTCATGAGGAACAGCTGCCGGTCCAACCCTAATCCGCCAGCTCTCCTCAGCAGCGCGCATGCTGGTTCCCTCCAGCCAACATCAGTGTGGTACAGCAGTCTCTGCACCGCCTTTAGTCTGAAAGCAGCCATCCTGCTCTCCAGTTCCACCAGGCCCTGTCCTCCTTCGTGGACGGTCATGTACAAAACTGCTGCCTTCAGCCAGTGATGTCCCGACCAAAAAAGTCCACCAGCTTGCGTTGCAGGTCTGCAAGCAGACCGGCGGGGGGTTGAGGACAGCCAGTTTATGCCACAAGGAAGATGCCACCAGGTTGTTGATTATCAGCACCCTCCTCTATATGACACTTGGGACAGGAGCCACCTCCACCTGGCCAGTCTTGACACCACTGCCTGTGTCAGCCCCTCCCAGTTCTTGCTGACCCACCTCTCCGAGCCCAGGTACACCCCCAACACTTTAAGCCCTTCACAACCCCACCGCAAACCCCTGGAAGCAGAGGAGGAGCCCTATCCCCCATGCCCCACATAACAGAGCTTTGCTCTTTCCCCAGTTTACCTTAGCTGATGAAGCTCCCTCATACACCTTCAGACTGGTCTCTAGTTCCTGCATATCTTGCCCATCCCTGACCATCACAGAAACATCATCTGCATATGCTGAGACTGCAATTCCTGTCACCACATCCATGCCTGTCCAGCACACTCCCCGCAGTCTCCTGCGTAGCAGTCCTAAAAAAGGCTCAATGGCTAGTGTGTACAGCTGCCCAGATAGAGGGCATCCTTGTCTAATGCCCCGTCTCACCCAGACTGGCCTACTGAGCCCCCTCCCACCTTAACCATACATGACGCCCCAGCATACAACAGCTTCACACAGGTCACAAAACTCTTCCCAAACCCAAACACAGACATCACATTAAACAGATACTCATGATCCACTCTATCAAAAGCCTTCTCTTGATCTAAAGAGACCAGTCCAAAGTTCACATTAGAACCTCTCGACAAGTCCAACATGTCCCTAATCAAGAACAAGTTGTCCGTGATTGAGCGTCCCGGTACACAATATGTCTGGTCCTTGTGTATTATAGAGTCCAGATGGGACTTCAGTCTGTTAGAGAGGACCTTGGCAAAAATCTTGTAGTCCGCACAGAGTAACGCCACAGGCCTCCAGTTCTTAAGTTCACACAAGTCCCCTTTTTGGGCAGGAGAGTCAGAGCCGCCCGACGGCAGCTTATCGGCAACTCTCCTACCCCTATGCATTCTCGCAACACGCAAAAGAAATCCTGTCCAATTGTTCCCAGAATTTTTGTAAAATTCCACTGGAAGTCCATCAACCCCGGGTGCACGACCGGGGACATCTGGGTTACTGCCTCTGCCAGTTCATGTGACAACAGAGGAATGTCCATTTCATCCCTCTGTGCCCGAGAGAGCTTAGGGAGTCCTGCGAACAAGACCTGAGCACACATAGGATCACACATTTCTGCCCTATACAATTCAGTATAAAACTCCACAGTCCGCTCCCGCATCTCCCCCACCACAGAGGTCACCCGCCCATCAGACAGCCGTAGACAATGCATACCCTTGGCTTCACTGCTCTGTCTTTCCAAACCAAAGAAGAAGGAGCTGGGAGCATCCATCTCCTTGAGCATGGAGAACCTAGCTCTTACAAGTGCTCCCTTTGCTTTAACCTGGAAAAAACTGCCCAGGTCCCTACGTAATCGGCTAAGTTAGCCTGGAGGCCTACATTGCCTTGCCCCACCATCTCTACCTCCATCTCACTAATACACCGCTCTAGTTCCCCCAACACTCTCCTTGCCTCTGAGGATGAGAGAGCTGTGTACTGTTGACAGAAAAGCCAATTTGCACTTTCCCCACATCCCACCACTGACTCAGAGACTCATACTCCTCTCTTCGCTGCCCCATCTTTCCCAAAAAGTCTGGAAACCTGAGCAAAAAGTGGCATCTTGTAAGAGCTTTACATTGAACTTCCAATAAGATGCCTGCCGGGGCCTGGTGAAATAGACAGCCGAGCCATGGTTATGTGGTGATCCGAAAACCCCACTGGGAGAATGGTAGCACTCAGAAGCCTATTGCTCTGATTCCTGGACATGTAAAAACGATCAAGTCGAGCTGCACTCACCCTAGCCCCAAAAACCTTCACCCACGTATACTGTCTTGTGTTTGGATGTTTAGTTCTCCAAACATCCACTAGGTCAAACTGATTAAAGATGTCCCTTAACACTCCCACTGACACTGAATGAGGCTCTTCCCCATTTCTGTCTTTTGTAAAATCCATTGTACAGTTCCAGTCACCTCCGATCACCAGCGTCTCCTCAGGCGCTACTTGTGAGAGTTCCTGTCTAAGACTCCCAAATAGAACCCCTCTTTCTCTCCCTGTGTTAGGCGCATACACATTTATAAAGACAAAACACATGTTGTTAATTTCTGCTTTAACAACAAGCAACCTACCCCCTACACACCTCCTTTGAGGAGCAAATTTTTACAGCCAGACCCGGTGCAAAAAGGACTGCCACCCCTGCACTAAGATTTGTCCCATGGCTCAACACACTTGCCCCTTTCCACCAGAGCCCCCAATCAACTTCATTCACCACATCACTATGCGTCTCCTGCAGAAACAACACCTGTACTTGTTTATGTTTTACATATTCACTCAACACACTCCTCTTTCCCTTATCTCTGGCGCCATTTATATTACCCGAAGAGTCTCCATAAGAAGTGGGAGAAAAGCCAGCAGAGAAATAGACCAATAGCAAAGCTCAAAAGCCCCAGTGTCAGTAAGAAATTAAACATTTAAACAGTGTCTGAAGGTAAACCTTTACGCACTGTTGTGACCCACTTCCTCAACCTAAACCGTTTCTTGGGTGAGAGGACACCATATTTCTCATAGCATGTTGTACTGATCTTACAAACTTTTCTAGGATCAGGAAAAAAAAGCCTCAAGATTAACTTTTTCCCTTAGTCTCATTCAGGAACCTTGTCAGTTCTCTCAACGTGTACTTAGACCCCTCTGGTTGACTGGCTGTCAGCTCTTGAAGAGGAGTCTGAAAAAAATACCTCCTCATCCTCTTCCTCAGACTCACTTTCCTCCTCTTCTCTATCTCCCACCCTGACCACCTGCCCTTTCTCTCTGGTTAGGGCCTCACCCACAGCAACAGGCAACATTTCCATGGTGCCTTTGTCCACACCTTTTTCTTTTTCCTCTTGACACCCTCCTCCTCCTCCCCTAATCTCTTACACTTCCCCCACTATACTCTCCTCATCCACTAGAATAACCTGACTAGACGCAGTATCATCTGCACCACCCTCCATAGCATGACTAGGGCCAGCCTCAGCTACAACACCCTCCATAGCATGACTAGGGCCAGCCTCAGCTACAACACCCTCCATAGCATGACTAGGGCCAGCCTCAGCTATACCACCCTCCATAGCATGACTAGGGCCAGCCTCAGCTACAACACCCTCCATAGCATGACTAGGGCCAGCCTCAGCTATACCACCCTCCATAGCATGTCTAGGCCCAGCCTCAGCTACCCCACCATCTCTAGCCTGACTAGACCCAGCCTCAGCTACCCCACCATCTCTAGCCTGACTAGACCCAGCCTCATCTACACCACCATCTCTAGACTGACTAGGCCCAGCCTCTGCTGTCTGCATCTCCTTACCCCCTGCATTTTCACCTCGATTTCCCCCCTTGCGCTCACCTTTATGTGGGCACGCAAAGCTCTTGTGCCCCAAATCCCCCACATTCAAAACACCGTAGACTATCTGTGCTGGCAAAACCTGCATAGAGCCCTTCCCCATGCCTCACTTTAAAATGCACATTTAGCTGTTGCTCATTATTGTTCAGAAACATAAACACTTGCCTCCTGAATGAAACAACGTGCTTAACGGCATCTGCCTGAAAACCTGCTGACAGTACACGGAAACCGCTAGCAAACTTACCAAAACGACTCAGCTCTTTCCTAATTTGATCATCCGTAATAAACGGAGGCAAATTTGCCACTACAACTCTTGTTGAAGGGGTAGAGAGAGAAATTGACACCAACACATCCCTTACAAATATTCCGCTAGCAATTAGCCTACCGACCAAATTAGCCCTTTTCATGAACACAACCACCGCCTTGTTCATTCTAGAAGCAGAATGTATAAACTCAGCTCCTACCTGTTCACCGACCGCGAGCAGAACCTCCTCCACCTTAACTCCGTTCTCAGGAACACACCTGAAACCATGCTGAATCGACAGCGTCTCTTGCGCACTAGGCTGAGAAGCCATTGCGCACACTATACCTTGCAACCCCCGGAATGTTACTCTGTCCTCTTCCACCTAACTTTGAAAAAGAAACTTTGGATACCGCTAAAAACAAATATTGCATTAACCCTCCACCATAGAAAATAACATGTAAAGAAAAGAATAGAATCAAGAAAGTTAGTTAGGATAGAGCTTTCCACACCAAACACTCAAACTCCAAAACACCCAGCATGCACCGAGAGAGAGAGAGAGAGAGAGAGAGAGAGAGAGAGAGAGAGAGAGAGAGAGAGAGAGAGAGAGATTGCATGTGGTAAAGCATATTAAGGCGTATAAGCTAAATACATTATGGTAACTAACTGCCTGAGTACTTAATTACCATGTATAAACAGTGCTTGTATTTACAATTATATGTGCATTTCATTATCACAGAGAAAACTAGTATCATCACTTCCCTTCCAGTTCTTTGTTTTCACTCTTCTTGGAGAGTGCAGTCAGTCTTATGTAACTATATTAGTCCATTTTCTTTAACAATAGTCACATTCACTGACATGATTTCTCACAATTACTGGATAGACCTACTGACCTATACACTACAGCACTATTGGGGCTGCATGAGTGTCTGTTAATACAACACATGTCTGACCATTGAACCCAGAGTCTTAATGGTTATTCCTCAGGGGGCAACCTAGAGCCTTGTAGTCCCAGAGCATGCCTTGTGTCTGTTAACAGTTAATCCACTATGTGAGTTATAGCAGCATCCCACACTAGGTGAGTGACATAGAAATGAAAACTACAACCACACACCGACATTGGATACATTGTAAATGCAAGTCCAATAAGGTAAGCTTAACTAGCTAGCTAGCATTCATTTGTTTTTGCAGATACATATTTTTTTACAGCATCTGATGACTTAAGCTGGTGAGTGATGAACATGAATTTCTCTGATCCGTCTGTTACAATATTGCAGTAATGACGCAGGTGACGCTAGTGCTGTCAAATACTCCCACATGTTTCTCGTTTGACCAGCTGTTTTCAGCAACTGGTATTAGATTTGGGTTGTCATATTGGCAGATTTGCAAGCAAAAAACTATTTACCTAGCTTCTTGCCTAGGATTTTATTTGTAATGTGATCTCTACCAAAGAGGCCTTCAGAAAGTATTCACACCCATTGACTTTTTCCACATTTTGTTGTGTTACAGCCTGAATTTCAAATAAAAAAAGTAAATTGTTTTTTTTGTCATTGGCCAACACACTAATGTCCAAGTGGAATTCAGTTTTTTTAATTTGACAAATTAATAAATAAATGAAAATCTGAAATGTCTTGAGTCAATAATTATTTAACCTCTTTGTTATGGCATAAGTTAAATAAGTTCAGGAGTAAAAATGTGTTTAGTAAGTCACATAATAAGTTGCATGGATTCACTCTATGGTCAATAATAGTGTTTCTGCTGCCAATAATAGTGTTTAGCATGATTTTTGAACGACTACAGTACCTCATCTCTGTACCCCACACATACAATTATCGGTAAGGTCCTTCGAGAAGTGAATTCCAAACACAGATCCAACCACAAAGACCAGGAAGGGTTTTCCAATGCCAAGCAAAGAAGGGCACCTATTGGTGGATGGGTAAAAAAAAAAAAGCAGACATTGAAAATCCCTTTGAGCTTGGTGAGGTTATTAATTCACTTTGTGTCACTACAAAGATACAGGAGTCCTTCGTAACTCAGTTGCTGGAGAGGAAGGATTTCACCATGAGGCCAATAGTGACTTTAAAACAGTTACCGAGCTTAAGGCCGTGATGCGAGAAAACTGAGGATGGATCAACAACATTGTAGTTTCTCCACAATACTAACTTAATTGACAGAGTGAAAAGAAGGAAGCCTTTACAGAATAAAAATATTCCAAAACAAGCACCCTGTTTGTAACAAGGAACTAAAGTAATACTGCAAAAAAATGTGGCAAAGCAATTGAGTGCTTTCTGAAGGTACTGTAGCTAGCTAGCAAGGAGGGAGAAGATTGTTCACCAACTTGCCTAAGGAATAGAATACACAACCAGAACGCTGCTCTATCAACCTAACGAATAGAACTAACAACCACATTTCTGTCCTCTGGTGGATGGCCGAAATAGTAGGAATTTACTTATCAAAGGACGATGCGCATAGAGCATTGGTGTTTATCCTGTACTTAATCTTCATCTACATCTTCATCTGGATTTTATATCAATGAGTTTGCTCTTTCTCCAAATAAAGATCTTACATGGGAGGAATGCTAGTTATTGATTCCTGTGACCGCACAGACTGTGATTTAGAGTCTGTACTATTGGGCACACACACTCACAGAAATAAGCAAGCAAACACACACACACACACCAGGGCTCATTTATCAGTTTGATAAATTAACCCATATTGATCTGTCTGTAGATTAGGCTGGCCAATTATTTCTCCCCACCCAAAGCTTATATCACTCTCTGAACCGATGGACTGTAATAACCAAACCAGGTGTTGGGTGACATTGATAGAGAACAAAAGCAATAAGCTTGTATAAACGTTGATGTTTAATTAGTATAATTCACTATTTTCTCATTTAGTGTGCTTTTGTCGTCACAGAGAAGTATCTGATATCTATAAAGCCGAATGTCACTGATTTATTAAACAACTACAGTTTGTCTTGGCTTATGCTTCTCAACACCAACTTGTTAACATATAGAGAAAGGGGGAGTGAGAAGGAGGGGAATGAGAACAGGGTTAAGACAGAGACAGGACAGCCAGAGTACACAAACACAATTTGGTGTGAAATTTACAGCTGATAAAAACAGTTGTGAAAGAGACAGAAAGAGAGAGAGAGAGACTGAGAGATGGAGATAGAGAGTGTGGAGGAAAAGTATAATGTATTGTGGTTCTATAACCCTATGCTCTACTGAGAAGGCTAATCCCCCACAATCCCCTAGCTGGATGACTGGAAGGTGGGAGAGGAGAGGACAGGAGAGGACAGGAGAGGAGAGATGAGATGAGACTTTAGATCTACTGGAAATGCCTGTGTCTGCCCTTCGGTCCATTTGCCCTTGGGTGTTAGATGGTAGTTTTGTGCCCTTCAGACATCAAGATTAAACCATCTTCTTCTTCTCTGTCACCTTGGCTGCAGGCTGTGTTCAGCAGTTCTATTTTTAACAGGTTGTCTGCTTTTAGAAGGTCAGAGTTTGTGTGAACCGGCCCAAACCGGCATCAGACAGGACACTGCAATGCCATTCTTTGATCCTCACTTCCTACTCTCCTCTGAACCTTGTCACGATTGGATGATTTCCATGGCCTACGTGAGTAAAACATTTAAACGCATTAACCCTCACAAGGCTGCAGGCCCAGACGGCATCCCTAGTCGTGTCCTCAGAGCATGCGCAGACCAGCTGGCTGGTGTGTTTACGGGCATATTCAATCTCTCCCTATCCCAGTCTGCTGTCCCCACATGTTTCAAGATGGCCACCATTGTTCCTGTACCCAAGAAGGCAAAGGTAACTGAACTTAACCTTTTCACATGTGAGTTCCAAATATCTCTAATAGTCTCCCAATTTCTCTAACGGTCACCCCCAGTGTGAGTTGTTTTATGCAAGTGATGTCAGAATGCACTCACTGTATCAAAATGTGATTATTACGCAACCGGACAGTTAACACGTGCTGCCTGCTAATTATCTATAGGCAGTGTTTCAACTTGTCAATTTCAAATTATTTTCAAGTTGTATTTTCTAACAAGTTGTATTTTCTAACAGTTTGAATTGAGGTGTGTTCCGCCTCATTCATTCACATAGAAGTAGTCGATTTCAGCGTTGTGGACAATTTATGTTTGAGGCTTTACTGAGCCAGATATACTTCTCTTTTCAAGTCGACCACACTTCACTCATGTTTGCGCAGATCAAGTATGCATACAGTGCCTTGCGAAAGTATTAATAATTTTGCACGCCCAATTTTTCAGTTTTTGATTTGTTAAAAAAGTTTGAAATATCCAATAAATGTCGTTCCACTTCATGATTGTGTCCCACTTGTTGTTGATTCTTCACAAAAAAATACAGTTTTATATCTTTATGTGTGAAGCCTGAAATGTGGCAAAAGGTTGCAAAGTTCAAGGGGGCCGAATACTTTCGCAAGGCACTGTATATTTGCTCAGACTTGCAAGAATTGGAAAATTTTCTTGCTGGCTCTCACTTTGCCTTCCTTGTTGTTTTCCTTACAAATAATAACTATGGGCATGTGTGCTTTACTTTGAAAGCAATTTCCCTTATTTTCTGTATATAGTGTTGTCGCTTCTACTGTAGGAGCACACGGTATGTATGTACACTACTGTTGGGGTCACTTAAAAATGTCCTTGTTTCTGAAAGAAAATCACATTTTGTTGTCCATTGAAATATCATCAATTTGATCAGAAATACAGTGTAGACATTGTTAATGTTGTAAATGACTATTGTAGCTGGAAACAACAGATTTTTTTATGGAAAATCTACATAGCCATACAAACATCCATTATCAGCAACCATCACTCCTGTGTTCCAATGGCATGTTGTGTTAGATAATCCAAGTTTATCATTTTAAAAGGCTAATTGATCATTAGAAAAGCATTTTGCAATTATGTTAGCACAGCTGAAAACTGTTGTCCTGATTAAAGAAGCAATAAAACTGGCCTTTAAGACTAGTTGAGTATCTGGACATCCGCATTTGTGGCCAGAACCAAAGACCTTTCTTCTGAAACTCGTCAGGCTATTCCATGCAAGAATTTGCCAAGAAACTGAATATCTTGTACAACGCTGTGTACTACTCCCTTCACAGAACAGCGCAAACTGGCCCTAACCAGAATAGAAAGAGGAGTGGGAGGCCCCGGTGCACAACTGAGCAAGAGGACAAGTACATTATAGTGTCTAGTTTGAGAAACATCCCGGAGTCGCCTCTTCACGGTTGACGTTGAGCCTGGTGTTTTGCGGATACTAGTTGATGAAGCTGCCAGTTGAGTACTTGTGAGGCGTCCGTTTCTCAAACTAGACAATCTAATGTACTTGTCCTCTTGTGCAGACTGTGTGAAGTAACAATATTTATTGTAACTACTGGGGCAGGCAAATGACAGGCCAAGGCAGGCAGGGGTGAATAATCTAGAGCAGAGGCCAAGGTACAGGATGGCAGGCAGGCTCAAGGTCAGAGACAGACAGTGGTCAGGCAGGCGGGTACAGGGTCAGGGCAGGCAAAGGTCAAAAAACAGGACGACAAGAAAAAGAGAGACTAGGAAAAAACAGGAGCTGAGACAAGATGGGAGACACCAACAAGGGGGGTGGAGACAAGCACAAAGACAGGTGAAACAGATCAGGGCGTGACAATATCACCTTTACCTTACCTGCCACCCTAGACCCACTTCAATTTGCTTACCGTCCCAATAGATCCACAGAAGATGCAATCGCCATCACTCTGCGCAGTGCCCTATCCCAGCTGGACAAGAGGAATACCTATGTAAGAATGCTGTTTAATGACTATAGCTCAGCATCCAACACCGTAGTACCCTCCAAGCTCATCATTAAGCTCGAGTCCCTGGGTCTGAAGCCCGCCCTGTGGAACTAGGTCGTGGACTTCCTGACGGGCCACCCCCTCACCCCCTCCTGTACTCCCTGTTTACTATGACTGCGTGGCCAAGCACGCCTCCAACTCAATCATCAAGTTTTCCGACGACACAACAGTAGTAGACTTGATTACCAATGATGATGAGACAGCCAACAGGGAGGAGGTGAGGGCTCTGGGAGTGTGGTGCCAGGAAAACAACCTCTCTCTCAACGTCAACAAAACAAAGGAAATGATCGTGGACTTCAGGAAACAGCAGAGGGTGCAGCCCCCTATCTACATCGACGTGTAGCGTACACATCACTGACAAACTGAAATGGACCACCTGCAAAGACAGTGTGGTAAAGAAGGCACAACAGAGGCTCTTCAACCTCAGGAGGCTGAGGAAATGTAGCTTGTCACCTAAAACCCTAACAAACTTTTATTGATGCACAATTGAAAGCATCCTGCCTGGTAGTATCACCACCTGATACGGTAACTGCACCGCCCTCAACCACAAGGCTCTCCAGAGGGTGGTGCGGTCTGCCCAACGCATTCCTGGGGGCAAACTACCCACACTCCAGGACACCTACAGCACCTGATGTCACAGGAAGGCCAAAAAGATCATCAAGGACAATAATCACCTGAGCCACTGCCTGTTCCCCCCACTATCATCCAGAAGGCAAAGTCAGTACAGGTGCATCAAAGCTGGGACTGAGAGACTGAAAAATAACTTATATTTCAAGGCCATCAGACTGTTAAACAGCCATCACTAGCACATTAGAGGCTGCTGCCTATAGGCATAGACTCGAAATCAATGTCCACTTTAAGGAGTAGAACACTAGTTACTTTAATAAGGTTTACATATCTGACATTACTCATCTCATATGTATATACTGTATTCTATACTATTCTACTGTATCTTAGTCCATTCCGCTCTGACATCGCTCGTCCATATGTACATTCATACTTATTCCTCTGCATAAATGCCCGGGTAGATTTTGAGCAGTGTTTTGGGTCGTTGTCTTGTTGAAATATCCAGCCCCGGCTTAACTTCAACTTTGTGACTGATTCTTCAACATTATTCCCAAGAATCTACTGATATTGAGTGGAATCCTGCGACCCTCAACTTTAACAAGATTCCCAGTACTGGCACTGGCCACACAGCCCCACAGCATGATGGAACCCCCAACAAATGTTACTGTGGGTAGCAAGTGTTTTTTTTGGAACACTGTGTTATTTTGCAGCCATGCATAACGTCCCTTGTTTTGACCAAATAACTTAATCTTTGTTTCATCAGTCCACAGCACCTTATTCCAAAATTAAGCTGGCTTGTCCAAATATGGGTTTGCATACCTCAAGCGACTCTGTTTGTGGCGTGTGTGCAGAAAAGGCTTCTTCCGCATCACTCTCCCATACAGCTTCTCCTTGTGCAAAGTGCGCTGAATTGTTGAACGATGCACAGTGACACCATTTGCAGCAAGATGATGTTGTAGGTCTTTGGAGGTGGTCTGTGGCCTGTTTTTGTCCGTTCTCACCATCCTTCGCCTTTGCCTCTCTGATATTTTACTTGGCCTGCCACTTCTGGCCTTAACAAGAACTGTGCCTGTGGTCTTCCATTTCCTTACTATGTTCCTCACAGTGGACATTGACAGCTTAAATCTCTGCGATAGCTTTTTGTAGCCTTCCTCTAAACCATAATGATGAACAATCTTTGTTTTCAGGTCATTTGAGAGTTGTTTTGAGGCCCCCATGTTGCCACTCTTCAGAGGAGAGTCAAAGAGAACAACAACTTGCAATTGGCCTTAAATACCTTTTCTTATGATTGGATGCACTTGTCTATGAAGTTCAAGGCTTAATGAGCTCACCAAACCAATTGTGTGTTCCACTTAATCAGGTATTCAAATCAACAGAATGACGAGGGTGCCCACATTTTTGCATAGCCTTAATATTGCTACACTAAAAATCTTTGTCTGGACAATACCCCAGTACTACCACCGTTGTCTCGATGATGGTGTTGGAGTCGTGTGTGGCCATGCAGTCGTGGATGAACAGGGAGTACAGGAGGGGACTAGTCACACACCCCTGAGGGGCGGAGGTGTTGTTGTCTACCCCCACCGCCTGGGGCCAGCCCGTCAGGAAGTCCAGGATCCAGTTGCAGAGGGAGGGGTTCAGTCCCAGGGTCCTTAGCTTGGTGATGAGCTTGGAGGGCACTATGGTGTTGAACGCTGAGCTGTAGACTATGACCAGCATTCTCACAGTCATTTTCCCTCTGGTCCAGGTGAGAGGGCAGTGTGAAGTGCAATTGAGATTGCATCATCTGTGGATTTGTTGGGGCGGTATGTGATTGAGAGTGGGTCTAGGGTTTCTGGGATGATGGTGTTGATGTGTGTGTCGTGACCAGCCTTTCAAAGCATTTCAATATTAAAGATGTGAGTGCCACAGGGCGATGTCGTCATTTAGGCAGGTTACCTTGGAGCTTTCGGGAACAGGGACAATGGTGGTCAGCTTGAAACATGTTGGGATTACAGACTGGGACCAGGAGAGATTAAACATGTTGGGATTACAGACCGGGACCAGGAGAGATTAAACATGTCAGTGGAGACACTTGTCAGCTGGTCTGTGCATGCTTTGAGAACACGCCCTGGTATTCCGTCTGGCCTGTCGGCCTTGTTAACCTGTTTAAAACGTTTTGCTCACGTCGGCCCAGGAGAGCTAGATCACACGGTCATCTGGAAACACAAGGGGCTTTTTACGCAAGGCAGTGTTATTTTATGACTTGCCTAGTTAAATAAGGTAAAATAAATCAAATCAGATAAATAAAAAATATTCATACAATCGAGCATAAAAAGCTTGTAGCTCATTTGAGAGTTATGCATTCATAGGCAACTCACGGCTGGGTTTCCCTTTGTAATCTGTTACTGTCTGCAAGCCCTGCCACACACGACAAGCATTGGAGCAGGTGTAATAGGATTCTAACCTCCTATATTGTCCTTTTGCTTGTTTGATGTCTCGGAGGTTGTAGCGTTCTTTTATGCGTCCGTGTACTGTTCCTGGTAAGCGGTAGCTTTAGCCCAGCGTGGATAGTGCTTGTAATCCATGCTTTTTGGTGTGGATATACGTTCTTATAGTCACTGTGGGGACGCCATCGTCTATGCACTTACTGATGAAGCCTGTGACTGCTGTGGTAAATTCCTCAATGCTATCGGATGAATCCCAGGAACATATTCCAGTCTGTACAAGATAAAACAGTCTTGTAGGCTTGTCTGTTTCATCGGACCACTTCCTGTTTGAGCTCATCACTGGTACTTCCTGTTTGAGCTTTTGTTTGTATGCAGGAGAATGGAGTCATGGTCAGATTTGCTGAAGGGAGGACAAGGGAAGGCCTTGCATGTGTTTCTGTTGGTAAAATAAAAGTAGTGCCCCTAGTGGCGTAGGAGGCGTGTTAGAAGAAGTGCGGTAGAACGGTTTCAAGTCTCCCCCACCAGAAACGCTGCCTCTGGGTGAGTGGTTTCTTGTGTTGTTTATGGCCTCATACGGTTTGTGGAGTGTCAGAGTGATGTTGGCTTGTTGAAGGATGTGGACGAGGTCTGCAGAATACCATGAGGTTTTCATTATCACCTGAGCAACAGATCGAGATTTCCTTCACACTTGATTCAGCACACCAGTTGTTATTTATGAAAAAACATACTGAATACTTATGTAAATGTTATATTTAAGTTTTTTTTATTTTCTTTCTTCTAAAAACCTGTTTTCATTTCATCATTATAGGGTATTGTGTGTAGATTGATGAGGGGGGGAGGGTCAAGGGGTCTGAATACTTTCAGAAGGCTCTGTGTATTCAGCTGTACATAGCTTTTATTAGAAAATGAATGGCATGCCACTGTGATCATTTTCTGTGACGACAGAGTAAATTATTATGCAGCCTCAGAGGGGTGCCCAAACTTTTTCATACGACTGTATATCGTCTTAATTCATTCCTACTTAGATTTGTGTGTATTGGTTTTGTGTAGCATTTCACTACACCTGCAATAACATCTGCTAATCACGTATATGTGACCAATAAAATGTGATTTGATTTGATTTGATTTTTGATTAACATCTACTTATCTACCAATGGGATGTCAGGCCTGCCCCTACCCAGAGTCGTGGTCACGTTAATTCCAGCAAGCATTTTAATGACTAATCAGTTAGCACTTAATTGGTCAATTAAACAGCCCTCATCGTTCATTAGGCATGCTAATAATGATGAATAAGTTGGTGTGGTCTGTGTTAATGTCTTAATTGACTTTGGAGACAATGCCACTGCAGATCAGGGTCAAAGAGAAAGAGGTGGGAGGGGGTAGGTGATGGAGAGATAGATGATGAATAAGGGTGGTGATATGTGAGAGTGGGAGAGAAAAATATAGTGAGGGAGAAAGGTAAAGATGGATGAGGGTCATGAGAACCCACTGGGCACAAACTGGTTAAATCAACGTTGTTTCAACAACATTTTCAACGTATTGTGACGTGGAATCTACGTGGAAAATAGATTGGATTTTTTAAAAGTCATTGTTGTAAACAATTTTTACATGAACAAACCTTGTATAAAATATGTGGAATTTATACTTTTGAAACAACGTCAGAGCTTCAACGTTATATCCACTATCACAAAAAAACAATAGGCTGGGCAGCACCTCCTACTGGAAAGTTGATCTATCTACAACTATTAATTTTGTCTGCCACTCAGGGTTTTAACACAGTCCTGCCCTGCTTAGCTTTGGAATTTATCACTGACTACTCCCAATGTGCTATCATGAGAATGATTATTAAGGGATCTCATAATAACTAAATATATTAGCTATTGCTATGGAAGTCATTCCGAAAGGTAGGTTAAACAGAGAAAATTCAATATAACCTTAACTCATATATCATCAATGGTACTATTTAGGCCAATATAGCATTTACAAAGTCACAACTTGTTTTCCATTCAACCCATGGTACAACTGAACATAGAAAATACATACAGTAAAGGCCTAGGGTTTCAAGCTTTGGGTGATGTCCAATAAATGTTCTGAGTTAATCAATAAACGTGGATTCATGTATCTCATCTCTTTTGAGGTTACCCTACAGTAACTATACATGTCTTTGTATGTAATCATAGGAAGTGTGCATGTTCAAGATAGCATGCAAAGGTCGCAGGTATTTGGAGATCTTCGCAATTGCTATAATAATCTGTGCAGAATCTCAAACACCGTTGTACTTGTAATGTAATCTCAACTGCAGTCCAGGTCATTTGGTCATGCTATTAGATGAAGCACAGTTACAACACATTATAAAAAATATCCCATTTGACCTTTGTTGTGATTTTAAATGGTTGAAACGCAATGATAACACATTTAAGGTGACAAGAAAACCAAAAATCAAACATTGTTTTTCCATTGGAAATTGGTTGCTTTTAGATGGTTGGAACTGATAACACATCAGGAATTCAACAAACCTCTGGTTGTCTTTTTGAGTGGGTGAATACATATGAGAGCGAGAGAGAGATGCTTTCTGCCTGAAGGGAGGAGAAGACACACATGTCAGTGTGACCGAAGTATCATAGGCACAGTCCGGACCTGTCAACTTTGCACATGTTGATTTATGCACGACTCAGCCTCTTTAAAGTGCACCTGGGTTAGTATGCACACACAAACGCATACACCCGGGTAGTGGATTTAGTCTGCTTCAATATAGTTTACTAAGTCTCCTGTGACCTAAATCAGCAGCGACCACTGACTGACCGCTTCACCCAGACCCCATGGCCTTGTTAGCAGTTGATGTTAATCTTCAATAACACAGACCCCAAAGCAAATCAGGGGGAAGAAGATAGGTTTATTGAAATCATGCTTGGAAGAAGATGGTCATTCTCCCCTGTCCCCCTAAAACTGGGCCAATGGCCAAATAACAAGTTTCCTATTTCAGGTTGGACCAATGAGAATGTGCCACATGTAGCTATAAGTTCAGGGCTGACATTCCTAACAGATGTTGAACTGAAAACCAACTATTTCCATTGATAATTCCCAATGGACCGTTAGTACTATTGACTTTAAGTACTTTTGACCTCTCGCCCTCTGCGCTGTATATTCTTACAGCCCGTTGCTATTGGCAACAGAATGGCCGACCAGTGTGTGTGTGTGTGTGTGTGTGTGTGTGTGTGTGTGTGTGTGTGTGTGTGTGTGTTGGAGGTGTGTGACTCTGATTGTTGAAGTGCCAAAGGCTGAGCCTCTGTAAAAAGTGGCATCTGCTCATCTCAAGGTCCATTTGCTAATTATCTTTTCAACTTGGACTCAAATTATGTGTAAAAAAAAGAGTACCAATTTGTGTATTGTGTGGACTTTTGCGGTACACTCACTAGATGAGTATATAGAGTACAGGAATGGGTGTAGTTGATACTAAACTATCTCCTCCATTAAATCTTACATCAGGGAATAAAACACACACTCTTGTTTTAGGAAATTATTGTATAAGTAAAACAGCCTATTAAGTCCCGGATGTCATAGCAGATGTTGGAGATTTGGGTCTGATTTAAAAGCCTCATCAATTTCCTGGGCTGTGCCAATGGCTGCTTGTGACCACAGTTAGAGTGCCTTGCAAAAGTATTCATGCCCTTTGGCGTTTTTCCTATTTGTTGCATTACAACCTGCAATTTCAATTATTTTGGGGGGGATTTCATGTAATGGGCATACACAAAATAGTCAAAATCGGTGAAGTGAAATGAAAAAAAAGAGGAAAAGTGGTGCGTGCATATGTATTCACCGCCTTTGCTATGAAGCCCCTCAATAAGATCCAGTGCAACCAATTACCTTCAGAAGTCACATAATTAGTTAAATAAAGTCCACCTGTGTGCAATCTAAGTGTTACATGATCTGTCACATGATCTCAGTATATATACACCTGTTCTGAAAGGCCCCAGAGTCTGCAACACCACTAAGCAAGGGGCACCACAAAGCAAGCGGCACCATGAAGACCAAGGAGCTCTCCAAAAAGGTCAGGGACAAAGATGTATCATAAAAATATCATAAACTTTGAACATCCCACGGAGCACCATTACATTTACATTACATTTAAGTCATTTAGCAGACGCTCTTATCCAGAGCGACTTACAAATTGGTGCATACACCTTATGACATCCAGTGGAACAGCCACTTGCATCTAAATATTTTTTTTGGGGGGGGTGGGGGTGGCGAGAAGGGGGGAGAAGGATTACTTACCCTTACTTACCCTATCCTAGGTATTCCTTGAAGAGGTGGGGTTTCAGGTGTCTCCGGAAGGTGGTGATTGACTCCGCTGTCCTGGCGTCGTGAGGAGTTTGTTCCACCATTGGGGGCCAGAGCAGCGAACAGTTTTGACTGGGCTGAGCGGGAACTGTACTTCCTCAGTGGTAGGGAGGCGAGCAGGCCAGAGGTGGATGAACGCAGTGCCCTTGTTTGGGTGTAGGGCCTGATCAGAGCCTGGAGGTACTGAGGTGCCGTTCCCCTCACAGCTCCGTAGGCAAGCACCATGGTCTTGTAGCGGATGCGAGCTTCAACTGGAAGCCAGTGGAGAGAGCGGAGGAGCGGGGTGACGTGAGAGAACTTGGGAAGGTTGAACACCAGACGGGCTGCGGCGTTCTGGATGAGTTGTAGGGGTTTAATGGCACAGGCAGGGAGCCCAGCCAACAGCGAGTTGCAGTAATCAAGACGGGAGATGACAAGTGCCTGGATTAGGACCTGCGCCGCTTCCTGTGTGAGGCAGGGTCGTACTCTGCGGATGTTGTAGAGCATGAACCTACAGGAACGGGACACCGCCTTGATGTTAGTTGAGAACGTCAGGGTGTTGTCCAGGATCACGCCAAGGTTCTTAGCGCTCTGGGAGGAGGACACAATGGAGTTGTCAACCGTGATGGCGAGATCATGGAACGGGCAGTCCTTCCCCGGGAGGAAGAGGAGCTCCGTCTTGCTGAGGTTCAGCTTGAGGTGGTGATCCGTCATCCACACTGATATGTCTGCCAGACATGCAGAGATGCGATTCGCCACCTGGTCATCAGAAGGGGGAAAGGAGAAGATTAATTGTGTGTCGTCTGCATAGCAATGATAGGAGAGACCATGTGAGGTTATGACAGAGCCAAGTGACTTGGTGTATAGCGAAAATAAGAGAGGGCCTAGAACAGAGCCCTGGGGACACCAGTGGTGAGAGCGCGTGGTGAGGAGACAGATTCTCGCCACGCCACCTGGTAGGAGCGACCTGTCAGGTAGGACGCAATCCAAGCGTGGGCCGCGCCGGAGATGCCCAACTCGGAGAGGGTGGAGAGGAGGATCTGATGGTTCACAGTATCGAAGGCAGCCGATAGGTCTAGAAGGATGAGAGCAGAGGAGAGAGAGTTAGCTTTAGCAGTGCGGAGCGCCTCCGTGATACAGAGAAGAGCAGTCTCAGTTGAATGACTAGTCTTGAAACCTGACTGATTTGGATCAAGAAGGTCATTCTGAGAGAGATAGCGGTAGAGCTCTCTCATTAAATGCATTATTAAAAAATGGAAAGAATATGGCACCACAACAAACCTGCCAAGAGAAGGCTGCCCACCAAAAGAGAGGCAAAAAAGAGACCAAAGAAAACCTTGAAGGAGCTGCAAAGCTCCACAGCGGAGATTGGAGTATCTGTACAAAGGACCACTTTAAGCCATACACTCAACAGAGCTGGGCTTTACGGAAGAGTGGCCAGAAAAAAGCCATTGCTTATTTTGGTGTTTGCCAAAAGGCATGTGGGAGTCTCCCCAAACATATGGAAGAAGGTACTCTGGTCAGATGAGACTAAAAATGTAGCTTTTTGGCCATCAAGGAAAACGCTATGTCTGGCGCAAACCCAACACCTTATCACCTCGAGAACACCATCCCCACAGTGAAGCATGGTGGTGGCAGCATCATGCTGTGGGGATGTTTTTCAGGGACTGGAAAGCTGGTCAGAATTGAAGGAATGATGGATGGCTCTAAATATGTCTTGGAATGCCCTAGTCAAAGCACAGACCTTAATCCAATTGAGAATCTGTGTGTATGACTTAAAGATTGCTGTACACCAGCAGAACCCATCCAACTTGAAGGAGCTGGAGCAGTTTTGCCTTGAAGAATGGGAAAAAAATCCCAGTGGCTAAATGTGCCAAGCTTATAGAGACAGGGGGGGTGAATAGTTATGCATGCTCAAGTCCTCTGTTTTTTGTCTTATTTCTTGTTTGTCTCACAATAAAAAATATTTTGCATCTTCAAAGTGTTGTGCATGTTGTGTTAATCAAATGATACAAACCCCAAAACATAAATTTGAATTACAGGTTGTAAGGCAACAACATTGGAAAAAGGCCAAAGGGGGTGAATACTTTCGTAAGCCATTGTAGATTTAGAGAGCCCATCAAATCTCTGGGACTTGTTTATGGGCCCTGCAATGGTAATGACTCACACACACAGTTATGTATACACACACACACACACACACACACACACACACACACACACACACACACACACACACACACACACACACACACACACACACACACACACACACACACACACACACACACACACACACACACACACACACACGGCCTGCTCCATCATGAGGGCGTGACAAATCTGACGGATGAAAGTCATAAAGAGGAGAGATCGTTTTCTGATTAGGCATCACTGCTACTGAGTGGAGGAGGAAAGGAAGGAGGGATGGGTGAAGGGAGAGAAAATCAGGCACGTCACCTCTGATACAAGCCCGTATACAACGTCCATCCCTGTCTGAAGACGTCGGGAGATGATGTGGAAAACAGACCTTAGGGGCAACAGTTCAAGAAGGCTTTAGTTTTGCTAGGGCGTTGTAGAAGAGGATGGCGAACAGGCATAAGCGTCTGCCTCTGGTTCCAAAGGTTGCATGTGTGAATCCAGCGATAGTATGTTGTTTTTGTTTTAAGCCTATTCCAAACCTTAACCATTCAGACTTAATACCTAAACTTAACCCTGGAACAATACAGTAACCAAACACTTGTGAGAATTTTAACTTTGAGAAATATGGATCAAATCAGATCATATTTTATTGGTCACATGAAATACTGTAAAGTTTCCTATGGACTAGAAGCGAAGCAGCCCTCTTTGTCGGTGTCACGTTCTGACCTGTATTTCCTTTGTTTTGTCATTATTTAGTATGGTCAGGGCGTGAGTTGGGGTGGGCAGTCTATGTTTGTTTTTCTATGATTTGGGTATTTCTATGTTTCGGCCTAGTATGGTTCTCAATCAGAGGAAGGTGTCATTAGTTGTCTCTGATTGAGAATCATAATTAGGTAGCCTGGGTTTCACTGTGTGTTTGTGGGTGATCTGTTCCTGTCTCTGTGTTTGCACCAGATAGGACTGTTTAGGTTTTCACTTTTCTTGTTTTGTTTAGTCTGTTCATGTATAGTCGTCTTTATTAAAAACATGAATAACCACCACGCTGCATTTTGGTCCGCCTCTCTTTCACCAGAAGAAAACCCTTACAGTCGGTGCCATTTTTTAGATGCTGGCTTGAGATAATTCTGACGTAATTCTGATGTGAGACTGTGAGAGCTTGTTGCAGAAAATAGAACCTATTTATAGGACTCTCGTTTTGAGGCTCACACAGGTGCCTCAGAAGAGTTGTTTTCTCTGCGATCAGAGAACTTCACCTGTGTGAAATATGCAGGGGTCTAGTGCTGAGGAGTGGCACTTCCACACCTGTTCAAATTTGAGAAAACACAAAGCTGGTAAAACTATTTATAGAAAATTAATTCTGATAAATTTGAAATAAATTATATATTTAATTACCAGAAATTCCATGAAAATTATTACATTTACATTTTACATTTTAAGTCATTTAGCAGACGCTCTTGTCCAGAGCGACTTACAAATTATAGAATGACAATCCAAATAAATATGTATAGCAGCCTAGAGGTAAGTAAATGCGGGTTTCTTCCCTGTCTTCTCTCTGGCAGTGGCGAGAACAATGAAAAACTGTGCAGGCTACGTATGTGCACTGCGGAGGCCCTTTGAAGGCTTGACCACCAAGGCCAATCAGAATGGTTAAAATCCAAATTCACAGTATGTCTGTCTGTCTTGATGTTCATAAAACTCCACGGACCTCCACAGTCACCTTGCCATGGTAAAATGCGATGGGTCGTGCTTTCAGTTTTGCGTGAATGCTGACATCTATCCACAGTTTCTCATTTAGGTGGGTTTTAATAGTCACATAGTAAATCCAGTGACTGTATCAGTGTATTCATCTATGTTGATCTCAGAGGCTACCCAGAACATATCCCAGTCCGTGTGATCAAAACAATTGAAGAGTCCTTACCACGGATACTTCCTGTTTGAGTTTCTGCCTATAGGAAGGGAGGAGCAAAATGGAGTCGTGATCAGATTTGCCAAAGGGAGGTTGGAGGAGGGCCTTGTAAGCATCCCAGAAGTTGGAGTAGCAGTGGTCGAGTGTTTTAGCAGCGCGAGTACTACAGTCTGTGATAATAAAACTGTTTTATCGCAAATTTGCTTTGTTAAAATCCCCAGCTACAATAAATGCAGCCTCAGGATATGTGGTTTCCAGTTTGCATAAAGTCCAGTGAAGTTCTTTGAGGCCCACTGTGGTATTGGCTTGAGGGGGAATATACACAGCTGTGACTATAACCGAAGACAATTCACTTGGAAGGTACTATGGTCGGGATTTGATTGTGATGTATTCTAGGTCGGGTGAACAAAAGGACTTGAGTTCCTGTATGTTATCACAATCACACAGTGAGTAGTTAATCATGAAACACACACCCCACCCTTCTTCTTCCTGGAGAGATATTTATTCCTGTCTGAATGATGAACTGAGAACACAACTGGCTGTATTGTCTCAGACAGTATATCCCGAGAGAGCCAGGGGTTCTTAAAACCTTTCAGCCTGGGACCCAAATTAGAAATTCTGTGTTTTCCTGGGACCCAAGCTTATGAAAATGTGCAACTATACATAAATATGGGTACATTTCATTGCCCTTATGCCTAAAACAAAGGCAATATAGACAAAAAGAAATAATGAAATACCCATATAAGCAGCAATTCATGTTTATTTTCCCCATTAATAGTGACACCCCATCCCGTGAACGGGACCGTTGTCATCATCTGACACTAATTAGCATAACGCAACGGACATAAATCTTCCTAGAAAATATTCATATTCATGAAAATCACAATTGAAATATATTGGAACACCCTGTCATCTCAGATTTTCAAAATATGCTTTACAGCCTAAGCTAGACAAGCATTTGTGTAAGTTTATCGATAGCCTAGCATAGCATTATGCCTTGCTAGCAGCAGGCAACCTTGTCACGAAAATCAGAAAAGCAATCAAATTCAATCGTTGACCTTTGATGAACTTCGGATGTTTTCACTCACGAGACTCCCAGGTAGATAGCCTGAAGTTCATTTTTTCCCAAAATATTTTTTTTGGAGGTGAAATAGCTCAGTTTGTTCTTCATGTTTGGTTGAGAAATCGACCGGAAATTCACGACAATGCCGAAAAATATTCAAAATTATCTCCATAATATCGACAGAAACATGGCAAACATTGTTTATAATCAATCCTCAAGGTGTTTTTCAAATATATATTCGATAATATATCAACCGGGACAATTGGTTTCTCAGTAGAAGCGATTGGAATAATGGCTACCTCTGTATTTTACGCGAGAATTTCTCTGGGAGCATCAGGTGACCACTTGCGCAATGAAGCCGCCTACAGGTATTCTTCAACATAAATGCGTAAAACTACGTCACAATGCTGTAGACACCTTGGGGAATACGTAGAAAGCGTAATCTGGTTGATAGGGCATTCACAGCTCAATAGGGACGCATCGGAACGCAGGGCTTTTAAAAGATGAGTCACTTCCGGATTGGATTTTTCTCAGGCTTTCGCCTGTAACATCAGTTCTATTATACTCACAGACAATATTCTTACAGTTTTGGAAACTTTAGAGTGTTTTCTATCCTAAACTGTAAATTATATGCATATTCTAGCATCTTGTCCTGACAAAATATCCCGTTTAATTTGGGAACGTTATTTTTCCAAAAATGAAAATACTGCCCCCTAGTACCAACAGGTTAATAACACTCTTTCATATTTGCCTAGGTTGTAACTGTTGCTGTTAAAATACAAGAAATTAATTCATTCTGAATTGGAATAAACTGACTGATCATATCACACAGATGTTTAACAGAACCACAGGCGGCTGCTGGGGGGAGGAAGGTTCATGATAATGGCTGGAACGACGCAAATGGAAGGGCATCAAACACTTGGAAACCATGTGTTTGATGTATTTGATACCATTCCGCTAATTCCACTCCAGCCATTATAATGAGCTTGTCCTCCCCAATGAAGGTGCCACCAACCTCCTGTGAACAGAACACACACACACAGGCTCAGTTTTTGATAGGACAACCCTAAGTAACAGTACAGATGAAAAATAATCAGGCCTACTGTACATCTTACTGTAGAAATTATTGTTGAAAAAAGGTATAGGTTGGAACTGTTGCTGATCAAATACAATAAATAATTTGTATTCTGAACTGGAATAAACTGATTGCTCACATAACACAGATGTAAACCAACACACACACACACACTTCCCACTGTCTGCATGATTTAAGTATAATTATTATCGGGATCAAGATAAGACCCAGATGCAGACCGTGTCGAAGTAACAATGTTTATTACAGCAACAGGGGCAAAGGTACAAGACGGCAGGCAGGCTCAGGCAGAATGGTCGGGCGGGTGGGTACAGGGTCAGGACAGGCAAGGGTCAAAGATCAGGAGGACGAGAAAAAGAGAGACTGGGGAATGCAGGAACTGACACAAAAACACTGGTTGGCTTGACAAACAAGACGAACTGGCAACAGACAAACAGAGAACAGGTATAAATACACAGGGGAAGATGGGTGACACCTGGAGGGGGGTGGAGGCAATCACAAAGACAGGTGAACCAGATCAGGGTGTGACAATTATATGTGGACCAGATACAAATATGGCCAGACAAACACATTATCTGAAATGAGAAAGATTAGGAATGTTTCTATCAATGGGTTGAAGAATGGAAAAGCACCTGTTCATTGTTTTGATTGATGTTTACTGGGAAGACACACACACACACACACACACACACACACACACACACACACACACACACACACACACACACACACACACACACACACACACACACACACACACACACACACACACACACACACACACACACACACACACACACAGTCCTAATGAGAGGTGTGTGGCTGGTTGACGTTTTCAACAAGCAGGTCTATTCTGGGCTCAGTTTGACAGTGCAACCCTGAGGTCATGTTCAGCATTGAGTCTGTTTCTGTACTTGTTTTTTAAGTATGCCAGAGTTGAGAACCCTGACTCGCATAGGTATGTGGTGCCACCCTGGACCAGAACATCTACTGCTTTCTCAGCCAGGCAGGAGACCGCTTCCTGCTCTAGATGACCGCTTCTCTGCAGCACTTCACCAATCCCTACGGTGAAGCATGGTGGTGGCAGCATCATGCTGTGGGGATGTTTTTCAGCGGCAGGGACTGGGAGACTAGTCAGGATCAAGGGAAAGATGAACCTTCCAACAGGACAATGAACCTAAGCACACAGCCAAGACAACACAGGAGTGGCTTCGGGACAAGTCCCTGAATGTCCTTGAGTGGCCCAGCCAGAGAACTCGATCAAACATCCCTGGAGAGACCTGAAAATAGCTGTGCAGCGACGCTCCCCATCCAAACTGACAGAGCTTGAGAGGATCTGCAGAGAAGAACGGGAGTAACTCCCCAAATACAGATGTGCCAAGCTTGTAACGTTGCCAAATGTGTTTCAACAAGGGGTCTGAATACTTATCGAAATGTGATATTTCCATTATTTATTTGTAACACATTTGCAAAAATTTCTAAAAACTTGTTGTTGCTTCATCATAATTGATATTGTGTATAGATTGATGAGGGAAAACCAATTTAATCAATTTTCGAATAAGGTTGAATCGTAACAAAATGTGGAAAAAGTCAAGGGGTCTGAATACTTCCCGAATGCACTGTACAGTACAGTACAATACTGTAAAATACTATACAATTACTATACAGGTGGAAGATATATGATTGCCATCCCCATGAGCATACCACCCTCCTTCAGGTCATGGATGAGGCCTGCAATGATTTCAATCCAGACCTTTGTCAGGCTTGGATTCTCCATGCCAAAAGGTGCATGAACATTGGCCAAATGCTCAAGACAGGCGAGATGCAGACTAGTGCCTGCTAAATGTTGCTTCTTTCATTTATTTATTCTATTACATTGATCACACCTTTGATCACACATGGGATTGAAATGATGTAAATGCGATGTTCAGATCATTTTAATGGGTAATACAAGTGTATTGCCTAATGTGAAAACAAAGTAATGGGAATTTTGAAACACACACCTTAAATGTTTTGCTGTTGGATTAGCTGGTTGTTAAAAATAACTAAATTCAGAAGATATCATTATGTTGTCCTTTAGGGATTAAACCAATGTACTCATATTTCATAGTAAACGTATAGTTTGGATCAATGGTTGTGTGGTGAAAGATGTCTACAAACAAAATGAATGCGCAATGAAAGGTTTTCAATGTAAGACGGGCAGTTTCGTAAATGTCCTCTGTCAGTGTTATCTCATAGAGGCCCATCCTCAGTAGAACACACGCACAATAGTTAACAGAACACTCTATTCTGTTGAATAAAACAACCATTATAATGCAATACAAGCAATATAACATAATCTTGCAATTACCCTGACACTTTGAAGAACTTCTGTGTGTGTACTCACGCGACTGCGTCTGTGTGTGTTTGTTGTTTGACTTAACAAACAAATGTATGAACTAGTCAACGCTCAGACCTCAATCCAATTTGAGAATCTGTAGTATGACTTAAAGATTGCTGTACACCAGCGAAACCCATCCAACTTGAAGGAGCTGGAGCAGGTTTGCCTTGAAGAATGGGCAAAAATCCCAATGGCTAGATGTGCCAAGCTTATAGAGACATACCCCAAGAGACTTGCAGCTGTAATTGCTGCAAAATGTGGCTTTACAAAGTATTGACTTTGGGGGGTGAATAGTTATGCATGCTCAAGTTTTCATTTTATGGTCATGTTACTTGTTTGTTTCACAAGAAAAAATATTTAGCATCTTCAAAGTGGTAGGAATGTTGTGTTAATCAAATGATACATCCCCCCCCCAAATCTATTTTAAGTCCAGGTTGTAAGGCAACAAAATAGGACAAATGCCAAGGGGGGTGAATACTTTTGCAAGCCACTGTACATGTGATAGTTGTTTTAATGTTCAGCACATGCTTTTCGACTGAGGTATTTTCAGGACCTTTCCATGAACAAGTGTTGGAACAAGTCCAACCACTTCAACGATTTTAATTGGCTGATGCAGAATTTGTGCCAGGATATAATCAGTGCCACCTGGTGAGGTTAGCATAGGGCTAACGTATACCCGGTAATCTGACGAGACCAGATACAATTTAACATTCTGTCACGTGCAAGTAAATCAACGATTTTAATTGGCTGATACACATTTTATGCTGGAGGACCTGTTCACATTTAAGTGGTTGCTTATGTTCCCATGTACGGCCCACACGTTTCTAACAATGCTGTCATTATGTTAACAGGACTGATTCAGCAGGTTCTAAAATAGCTGTGAAACATGTTGCCTCATTAATTCGAACTCACCAGTGAGAAAAATTGAGAAGTAGAATTTGAGCAAGGTTAGGAGGCTGACGAATTGAGGCAGTGGAAACTGTAAAATAATCCCAGTCCATGGGGTTTTCAGAGCTGGGGCGGAAGGAGAGCGGGGAGAGGAGGATAGAGATGTGGAGTGAAAAGACTGAGACAAAAATAAAGGTAGAAAAGGAATAGCGGCAGAAAGTGTGTGATAGATAGAGAGGTGAAAGAAGAGTGAGAGAGAGAGTAAAAGTTAAACTCATAACTAGACAATATCATACCAGTGCCGCTCGCTGAGTCGCTCATTTCCACGTAACTTTAGCAAGTCACACAGGTGTCACCTCTCCCACCATATCCCTCTTTCTTTTTCTCTCTCCCCTCTTGCTTTTCTCTTCTTTCTCTGTGCTGAGTCGACAGCTAAGGTACCGTAACCCCCGTCACACCCCTTTAATAAGACCCAACAGTGCAGCACCCTGCAGTCCCAGCGTATTATGTTGTAGTCCAACTGAAAGGAGAATTCCGGAGTGTATAACAAACTACTTATTATTTTAAATGTACTCTCTCTTCTCAAGTTACCAACATTCCCCCCACCTCTTTCTACTTTATTCTGTCATTTAATTCTGTCTGCTTTGCTCCATTTCTCACTCCTGATCTTTCTCTTTCCCGCTCTCTCTCAGACCTGTATTCTTCCCTTTTCTGTCTGTAGGGTTAACCATGTATGAGACACTTATAACCAAACAGATGGTGTCTGTCTCCTGTCCTCCCAGACATGTATTGTAGTCCTGCCTCTCCACCTTTTCTCTCCGTCATAACTTCTTCCTTTCCCCTTCCCCCTTCCCTTCATGTGTCACTCACTCTCTCCCCCATTTCCCCAGGTCCCCTCCCTCTCTGCTACTAAGACTATTCCACTTCCTATCCCCCTCTTCCTATCCTCCTCTCTTTCTTTTACCCTCTGTTCTCCCAGTCTGTTGCTTTAATGAGCTGTGCGACAGAATGTTCTCTCCTCTCCAGGTCTCTTGATCCCAGTGTGTCTCTGTGTTCCCTGTCTGACACAGCACCTGTGACGCATGACACACTCTCGCTCGCTCGTTCTCTCTCTCTCTCTCTCTCTCTCTCTCTCTTCACTCTCTCTCTCTCTCTCTCTCTCTCTCTCTCTCTCTCTCTCTCTCTCTCTCTCTCTCTTCTCTCTCTCTCTCTCTCTCTCTCTCTCTCTCTCTCTCTCTCTCTCTCTCTCTCTCTCTCTCTCTCTCTCTCTCTCTCTCTCTCTCTCACACACACACACACACACACAAACCTCTTCTTTAGTACTTCCATACATGGTCAATTACTTTATTCATCCTAGCCTTATGAGTCAGGTTGTCACGCCCTGGCCATAGAGAGGCTTTTATTCTCTATTTTGGTTAGGCCAGGGTGTAACTAGGCTGGGCATTCTATGTTCATTTGATATGTTTTGTATTTCTTTGTTGTTTGTCCGGGTGTGGTTCTCAATCAGAGGCAGCTATCTATCGTTGTCTCTGATTGAGAACCATACTTCGGTAGCTTTTTCCTATATGGGTTTTTGTGGGTAGTTGATTTCTGGTTAGTGTTTTTTCACCTTTCAGGACTGTTTCGGTTATTCCCGTTTTTATTTTTGTATTTAGTGTTCAGTGTCAATAAACAAACATGAACACGTACCACGCTGCGCTTTGGTCCTCACCTTCTTCCACCAACAGCCATTACACAGATATTGTAGACATACACACACAGCCCTAGTCACCCTGAGGTCACCCTCTCCCTGGTTACAGTTGTTGCCAGAAACAATATCATACAGGAGAGGTAGAGGAGGCAGCAGATAACTTGGCCTAATTCAAGTTCTGTCATATTTGTTTGAAAGCATTTCTATTTTCCTCTGCAAGACTTCAAATAAGTATTTCAAAATGCACAGTAACAGGCGCACTGTTGTGTGTGTGTGTGTCACTGTGTGTCTGTCTGTCCGTGTGTGTGTCTCCTGTATGTGTGTGAGTCCCAGGAACAGGCGCTCAAAGTTCTGACAGCTGAAAAGTAGACATTCGCTCATTCCATAAAAGGTGCAGAGAAATAGTATCAGAAGACACACACCTTTAACAATATCTCTGGTGGAGGCTTCCATGCCTATTATTCAAAAACTCACCGCTCAACCACCATCCAATGCACTCTGTGTGTGTGTGTGTGTGTGTGTGTGTGTGTGTGTGTGTGTGTGTGTGTGTGTGTGTGTGTGTGTGTGTGTGTGTGTGTGTGTGTGTGTGTGTGTGTGTGTGTGTGTGTGTGTGTGTGTGTCTTCCCCAGTAAACATCAATCAAAACAATGAACAGGTGCTTTTCCATTCTTCAACCCATTGATAGAAACATTCCTAATCTTTCTCATTTCAGATAATGTGTTTGTCTGGCCATATTTGTATCTGGTCCACATATAATTGTCACACCCTGATCTGGTTCACCTGTCTTTGTGATTGCCTCCACCCCCCTCCAGGTGTCACCCATCTTCCCCTGTGTATTTATACCTGTTCTCTGTTTGTCTGTTGCCAGTTCGTCTTGTTTGTCAAGCCAACCAGTGTTTTTGTGTCAGTTCCTGCATTCCCCAGTCTCTCTTTTTCTCGTCCTCCTGATCTTTGACCCTTGCCTGTCCTGACCCTGTACCCACCCGCCCGACCATTCTGCCTGAGCCTGCCTGCCGTCTTGTACCTTTGCCCCTGTTGCTGTAATAAACATTGTTACTTCGACACGGTCTGCATCTGGGTCTTATCTTGATCCCGATAATAATTATACTTAAATCATGCAGACAGTGGGAAGACCCTTGAGTCTAAAGCTGCTCAAACACACACTCGATTCCAATGCATTATAATACCCATGAATCAGTCCAATGGCTATGTCCCTGTATGATTGCAGTTCCATTATATGTATGGAAGATGCATGTACAGGTAATTACATTGTATGCTGTAATAGTATTCTTGGGCTCCTCCATGATGCCTTTCAACTGTAAATTGCCCCATAGGGGATACATAAAGTAACATTGTGCGTCTTCTACTCTACCCCCATAGAGCATGTATGTTTAGTAATTGTAATCTTGATGCCTTCTTCTGTAAATTGCCCCATAGGGGATACATTTCTTTCAATTGCTAACATGCATTGGTCAAAACTGAAGTCACATTGTCAAAAGTCTTCACACAGTCAGCGAAACAGAAGTGTAATGTGGACCAAACTGTGAATCATTTTTCATTGCTTTTACTGAATGCATTTTCTATGACCACATTCTCCAAAATCCATGAACTATTTTCTCATTCATACTCCACAACATGCAAAACTATATATTTGCAGCACATGTTTTAAAATGCTAACCCACTGTTTCCAAAACTGCAAAAAACACATTCAAAACAGAATGATGGTATATGTTGTGCATTTCTGCAGTAACCAGATTGAAATGTATAAATCTCTGCAGAATATTTAATCATTCCAAACACAGCTGATTGTAATTTCAGCTGGAAACCTACCCAAGTGTCCTGTTTTTAGTCTCGTTACCAATCAAACGAGGACGGCTTCAGAATGATTTAGTTTGGAAACATAGATCAAGGAAGACAGGTTGGTGGGGAAAGAAGAGTGGCAGGGTGAGGGAGAATGTGTGGAGGACAAAGGAAAGGAAGACAGAGAGGTGGTCTCCGATGAGATAAGGGCCACAATTATTGACCATGTTGTAAACCATGGTCTCAACTATGGTCTCTCTTTGAGAGGCCGGTTTAAGGGTGCAACCAAATCTGCAGTGTTCAACAGTTGCATCAACAGTATGAATTTTCCGGCAAAACAACAGGTGAGATGTGCATCCTTCAATGATAATTGAACTACATATTACAGTACGTTCACGTTTTTACATGTACTGACATTTAAAAATATATTGATTGTTTTGTGTTTTTCAGTAGGATCAAAAGGTTGCCTCCCACAGGAGGGATAGACAGAATATTATCAGATGCGCAGGAAATTGCCATTGTTGACATGGCAATTGGCAACAATGCAATAAAACTGTGGGAAATTCGGGACAGAGTGCTGGCAGACAATATCACTTTTGGTAATGTGAATACAATCAGCACAATGACAATCGTCAGTTCTAGAGAAAAAATAAATAAGGATGAAGCAGTTGTACACTGTACCCTTTGAGAGAAACGGTGAACGTGAGAAAGAAATCCAGTATCAATATGTCCAGGTAAGATGTCTGTTCAATAACTAAACAGGGTACATTCACAGCTAGGCATAATGTAAAGTACTGTAAAACTGTGGATTTACTGTATTTTAGAGAGTAATGGAAATGGAAGCCAGGCAAACTGCACATACATTCATCTTTGTGGATGAAGCTGGATTCCACCTGGCAAAAACACGCAGGAGGGGAAGAATGTGATTGGAGAGAGCGCAAGCGTGGATGTCCCATGCCAGAGAGGAGCTAACATCACAATGTGTGCAGCACTGTCCAATGACGGTTTTGTAACGATGTGCGCTGAGAGTTGGGAAGCAAGTTCAGGGACTGAGTTTCTAAAAATAAAAAAACGTAACATAATACAAAACAAGAACACAAACAATGCACAGACATGACACAGAAACAGAAACAATGACACCTGGGGAAGGAACCAAAGGGAGTGACATATATAGGGAATATAATCAGGGAAGTGATAGAGTCCGGGTGAGAGTAACAATGGTGATAGGTGTGCGCCATAACGAGCAGCCTGGTGACCTAGAGGCGTGACAGTACCCCCTCCCTGACGCACGGCTCCAGCCGCAGGACGCCGACCAAAGGGACGATCCCGGGGATCAGGAGCGGACCGGTCACCTCTGCTGATGCTCGGGAACCTGTCGCTGGCAGGGGTGCGGGAACCTGACAGACCGGCTGAGGCAGGGGTGCCTGGCAATCTGGCTGAGGCATGAGAGCCTGACGAGCCGGCTGTAGCAGGGGGGCCTGGCGATCTGGCTGAGGCATGAGAGCCTGACAAACCGGAGGAGGCAGGGGAGCCTGGTGATCTGTCTCATAATACAAAATAAGGAACCAAAGGGAGTGACATATATAGGGAATATAATCAGGGAAGTGATAGAGTCCGGGTGAGAGTAACAATGGTGATAGGTGTGCGCCATAACGAGCAGCCTGGTGATCTAGAAGCCGAAGAGGGAGCACACGTGACAGGTTTACTGTTACACAAACCACTCATTGCACCCTACAATACAGAGAGGGTAATTCATTTTGTGGATGACCTGCATAATCGACTTATACCAGCGGAGGAGAGAGGGGCAAACAACTCCCCTACCTTCGTTGTTGTGTGGGATAATGTGGCATTCCACCACTCTGCTGCAGTCACAGACTGGTTTGCTGCACATCCCAGGATATCAGTTATATTCCTGCCTCCCATACTCCCCCTTCCTAAACCCCAGAGGTGTTTTTCTCTGCGTAGAGGTGGAAGGTTTATGACCACCGTCCACATGACCAGATGTCCTTACTGGATGCCATGAATGTGGGGTGTGGAGACACTTCTCCTGAAGACTGCCAGGGTTGGATTTGACATTCCATCAGATACTTTACAAGATGCATGTTGATGAGAACTTGTGGCCAAATGCAGGAGAGATGGAGAACTAGATCCCTCAGTCTCAAGCTTGCTCCCACTCTTCCCCCTGGCACTCGAGGTCGCAGGGTCCCCATCATTACGCACACCTGGACTCAATCCTTCCTTCTATATCTGTCTGTCCCCCAGCTCTGTTCCCCGCTTCCGCATTAACGTTCGTATGTCGTTTTGTTACCCGTGTGCTGACGTTGCTCCTGTCTTGTTACTCATTAAATGTTTGACTCCCCGTACCTGCTTCTCGACTCCAGCGTCGGTCCTTACACACAGTACTGTACAGTATGAGTGACTATACTATACATGTTGTTGATGTTTGTTTTTTAAAATTGTTATTGCAGCCCTGGAATTTCATTTTTTGCTTCAACTTTTTATTTTTTGCAAGTAAATTGCTATATGCAAAGATATAGAAAAAAGTCTATTGAAGCAAATTGCTGCATTTCTAATTCATTCTTGTCACATATACTTCAGTTAATAATGGGAAAGGGTGTTATGCTATAATGAAATACTGATTTATGTGAAAAATCTTTCGAACTTCAAAGAGAAATATATGTAATGCTCCCTGTTGTTAGCGTTTTTTTAGATCAGTGTGTTTCGAGTGACAATGTATGCTTTCTGAGTTTTAATTGCTGTCAGTGTCATGGTTGAACAAGCTTATTTTGAGACATGGATGAAGTGTTTTGTTGGTTTGAGTGAGTTTTGGAGGTGAGATGAACTGTTTGGCCAAGATCCCATGTTGGTAATGCAGACTGTTTGAAGAGTTTTGAAAAAGTGGCTTCAGTATTGACCGATGGTTGTTAGCAATTGACAAAAGCTTTATTGAAATACAGTTTGTGTGCATTTTGTTGTATTATATTATATACTTCTAATGTGACCTAGTGGCCTCACATTATAATGTCGGCAGGGAGGCAGGCAAGCAAGCAGGCAGACAAGTGGGAAGATCTGTGATTTATAATGAACAGATACAGTATATTGTGTATGATGTGATTATATGGGGCCATCTCAAGCAATGCACTTATATAACCATCTTCACTCAGTTACTCACTCTTGAACACGTGTGTGCAAACAAAAGTGCCACTGCAAGTGCACTCCAATGCCTCTATTTGCAGGCACATACAGCACACACACATACCCACACCCACAGATATAATAAGTCAGTGACTCGGTTATCTAATGATATGCAACACATGATGTGTGTGTGTGGAAAAATGCACTTACTGTAAATGTAAGTGCACTCAAATGCCGCTATTTGCAGATGCTACAAACCCTAAGGACGGATGCAGAATAATTCAATAGCAGCTAAAATGTGAATTCTGCTTTATATATTAAATATATAAGAGACTTTATTGAGAGTCCCAAATGAAGAAAGTTGACTCACTAACCTGCGGGAACCCCAAGCTGTCCCTTTATATCACGAAAATGTTTCAGAACCATGAACAGGGAACACAACTAGCACCTTTGATAGCTCAGAATAGCGGTCTTAATGAGCAAAGAATGTAAGCACCTTGGGCTGTGTGGATGCAGGCAGGTCTGTTTGTGGACTAGGCCACTCATTGTTCCCACTCCCTTTTACCTTAACTTTAGGATTGCAAAACTATAGGGAATTAATTTAATATCATTGGAAATACTGCTCTCTGACTGATTCATACTATGCCCTCAGCCATACTGTGCGTGGATATTGTGTGTTTGTGCGCGTGTATGCGTATGACATTTCCAAGCTATCCACTGCAGATCCCCTGAGATTCAGCAATGAACTAAGTTCATTTAATTATTTGGCATTTAACCATCTATCTTATTTAATTCATGGCCTTATACTGTAGTACTGTCATAGATGTACATTGGTGCTAAGTGTGTATGAGGATAGAACATGACAGATAGTCATTAATTAAAACTCCAACAAAGGCAAAGTGGAGTTGTTACGAGTCTAACTAATAGTCCTTATATTCGAAATTCGGATTTGAGTTGTATAATACTTGAATGTGTTTTCATCTGAACCCAAATGCATCCTGGCAGACTCTTACTTTGTATACTTTTAGATTAGCACCCAAAGTAAAAAAATATAGAACAGGAGGAGAAAGATACAGATGTCGGATCTTAATTTGACCCATTTCATCGCAGGAGGAAAATAATCCTGCAGCAGAAGGATTTGAATGATTATTGAATATTTAGAATCCCTGCCAGAGGGCAGCTGGAAGCAGTGTTTGTAGGCTATACCATATCTACATAGTACCTTAAGCTGGGTATACTGTAAATACAACAGATTCAGTTCCAACAGCCCCGCACCCAACTCATTTGGAATGCCCCCACCCCATGGCCCAACTAGAAATGTGGAGTTCCAGGTCTCCGGTAGCCTCTGGAACTGCCGATCTGCGGCCAACAAGGCAGAGTTCATCTCAGCCTATGCCTCCCTCCAGTCCCTCGACTTCTTGGCACTGACGGAAACATGGATCACCACAGATAACACTGCTACTCCTACTGCTCTCTCCTCGTCCGCCCACGTGTTCTCGCACACCCCGAGAGCTTCTGGTCAGCGGGGTGGTGGCACCGGGATCCTCATCTCTCCCAAGTGGTCTTTCTCTCTTTCTCCCTTACCCATCTGTCTATCGCCTCCTTTGAATTCCATGCTGTCACAGTTACCAGCCCTTTCAAGCTTAACATCCTTATCATTTATCGCCCTCCAGGTTCCCTCGGAGAGTTCATCAATGAGCTTGATGCCTTGATAAGCTCCTTTCCTGAGGACGGCTCACCTCTCACAGTTCTGGGCGACTTTAACCTCCCCACGTCTACCTTTGACTCATTCCTCTCTGCCTCCTTCTTTCCACTCCTCTCCTCTTTGACCTCACCCTCTCACCTTCCCCCTACTCACAAGGCAGGCAATACGCTTGACTTCATCTTTACTAGATGCTGTTCTTCCACTAACCTCATTGCAACTCCCCTCCAAGTCTCCGACCACTACCTTGTATCCTTTTCCCTCTCGCTCTCATCCAACACTTCCCACACTGCCCCTACTCGGATGGTATCGCGCCGTCCCAACCTTCGCTCTCTCTCCCCCGCTACTCTCTCCTCTTCCATCCTATCATCTCTTCCCTCTGCTCAAACTTTCTCCAACCAATCTCCTGATTCTGCCTCCTCAACCCTCCTCTCCTCCCTTACTGCATCCTTTGACTCTCTATGTCCCCTATCCTCCAGGCCGGCTCGGTCCTCCCCTCCCGCTCCGTGGCTCGACGACTCATTGCGAGCTCACAGAACAGGGCTCCGGGCAGCCGAGCGGAAATGGAGGAAAACTCGCCTCCCTGCGGACCTGGCATCCTTTCACTCCCTCCTCTCTACATTTTCCTCCTCTGTCTCTGCTGCTAAAGCCACTTTCTACCATTCTAAATTCCAAGCATCTGCCTCTAACCCTAGGAAGCTCTTTGCCACCTTCTCCTCCCTCCTGAATCCCTCCTCCCTCTCTGCAGATGACTTCGTCAACCATTTTGAAAAGAAGGTCGACGACATCCGATCCTCGTTTGCTAAGTCAAACGACACCGCTGGTTCTGCTCACACTGCCCTACCCTATGCTCTGACCTCTTTCTCCCCTCTCTCTCCAGATGAAATCTCGCGTCTTGTGACGGCCGGCCGCCCAACAACCTGCCCGCTTGACCCTATCCCCTCCTCTCTTCTCCAGACCATTTCCGGAGACCTTCTCCCTTACCTCACCTCGCTCATCAACTCATCCCTGACCGCTGGCTACGTCCCTCCCGTCTTCAAGAGAGCGAGAGTTGCACCCCTTCTGAAAAAACCTACACTCGATCCCTCCGATGTCAACAACTACAGACCAGTATCCCTTCTCTCTTTTCTCTCCAAAACTCTTGAGCGTGCCGTCCTTGGCCAGCTCTACCGCTATCTCTCTCAGAATGACCTTCTTGATCCAAATCAGTCAGGTTTCAAGACTAGTCATTCAACTGAGACTGCTCTTCTCTGTATCACGGAGGCGCTCCGCACTGCTAAAGCTAACTCTCTCTCCTCTGCTCTCATCCTTCTAGACCTATCGGCTGCCTTCGATACTGTGAACCATCAGATCCTCCTCTCCACCCTCTCCGAGTTGGGCATCTCCGGCGCGGCCCACGCTTGGATTGCATCCTACCTGACAGGTCGCTCCTACCAGGTGGCGTAGCGAGACTCTGTCTCCTCACCACGCGCTCTCTCACCACTGGTGTCCCCAGGGCTCTGTTCTAGGCCCTCTCTTATTCTCGCTATACACCAAGTCACTTGGCTCTGTCATAACCTCACATGGTCTCTCCTATCATTGCTATGCAGACGACACACAATTAATCTTCTCCTTTCCCCCTTCTGATGACCAGGTGGCGAATCGCATCTCTGCATGTCTGGCAGACATATCAGTGTGGATGACGGATCACCACCTCAAGCTGAACCTCAGCAAGACGGAGCTCCTCTTCCTCCCGGGGAAGGACTGCCCGTTCCATGATCTCGCCATCACGGTTGACAACTCCATTGTGTCCTCCTCCCAGAGCGCTAAGAACCTTGGCGTGATCCTGGACAACACCCTGTCGTTCTCAACTAACATCAAGGCGGTGTCCCGTTCCTGTAGGTTCATGCTCTACAACATCCGCAGAGTACGACCCTGCCTCACACAGGAAGCGGCGCAGGTCCTAATCCAGGCACTTGTCATCTCCCGTCTTGATTACTGCAACTCGCTGTTGGCTGGGCTCCCTGCCTGTGCCATTAAACCCCTACAACTCATCCAGAACGCCGCAGCCCGTCTGGTGTTCAACCTTCCCAAGTTCTCTCACGTCACCCCGCTCCTCCGCTCTCTCCACTGGCTTCCAGTTGAAGCTCGCATCCGCTACAAGACCATGGTGCTTGCCTACGGAGCTGTGAGGGGAACGGCACCTCAGTACCTCCAGGCTCTGATCAGGCCCTACACCCAAACAAGGGCACTGCGTTCATCCACCTCTGGCCTGCTCGCCTCCCTACCACTGAGGAAGTACAGTTCCCGCTCAGCCCAGTCAAAACTGTTCGCTGCTCTGGCCCCCAATGGTGGAACAAACCCCTCACGACGCCAGGACAGCGGAGTCAATCACCACCTTCCGGAGACACCTGAAACCCCACCTCTTCAAGGAATACCTAGGATAGGGTAAGTAAGGGTAAGTAATCCTTCTCACCCCCCTTCTCCCCCCTAAAAGATTTAGATGCAAGTGGCTGTTCCACTGGATGTCATAAGGTGTATGCACCAATTTGTAAGTCGCTCTGGATAAGAGCGTCTGCTAAATGACTTAAATGTAAATGTAAATGTAGAAGTCCATGCAATTTATACCAGTCCAATGCTGGTCCCGACATTGCACAATAAAGGTGTTGGGGGGCATGACTCTTAAATATAGGATGGGTTGCACATTAAACCGGTGTTTTCCCGCTACTTTCCTTTTGGAACATTCATGAGTATTACAATATTATGCGTACTGCTGCACTTCTAATGTGAAGAAATACTAGTTTAGTTAAGTTGAACATTCGGATCTGTTCCATCAGTCTTGTGTTAATAGGCTATGCTGAGAAAATGTACATGTCACAGGAAAAAAATATACCAGCTGATGAGATGATACATGCATTGTGCACTGCGCTCCATCCACACTGAGATGTGCTATTTTTCCCCAGGTGGGACCAATGACATGCTTTCGGGAACACCCCAGAGCTCTGTGGTGATTGGCACATGATTTGCTAGTATCATAGAAGATCGAACAGACAAGACCATCAGATTCTTAGACTGTAGGACCACTGGGCATTAGTTCAGGTAGCCTGTGTAGGCTCCAGTGCATCTCGTGTAAATTCTTATGTGGATTATGATAGAGTATTTGTTGGGAGTAGATTTATTTTTCATTAGAGATTACATTTTTGATCAATTGTTTTAATATATGTTCAAGGCAAGCAATAGGCTGAATCAATTATCGGTGGCCTCAGCGCCTGTGTGGTCCAGTGGTTACAGCCACTGACTCCAGCACCATAAAGCAGGGATCATCAACTAGATTCAGCCACGTGCTACTTTTTGTCTTGAGCGGATGGTCAGGGCCGGAATGTAATAAAACAAAGCTGACTTCAAGAAGCCTAAACGGATATGTTTGACTAAAACATTTCAAACCTTGATTACATTTGGCACCCTACGTAGGGTGCCGTCTTTCGGATGGGATGTTAAAATGGGTGTCCTGACTCTCGGTGGTCATTCAAAATCCAATAGCACGTATTGTAAGAGTAGGGGTGTCATGGCTAAATTCCCAACCTGGCCACATTCCATCATGGCCACCTACTCATACCCCTCATTCCTAATTGGCATAAACTGTATTCGTTTTGACCATGACAGTTTAGAATCGAAGGTAATTTAGTCTCCTCAACTTGTTCTACAGCCACACCATCCATTACCAGATTCAGCTGAGGTCTAGAGCTTAAGGAATGATTTGCAATACAATGTTCTTAGTTTTAGAGATGTTCAGGACCAGTTTTTTTACTGGCCACCCATTCCAACGCCTTGTTAAGGGTTTCAGTGACTTCATTAGATGTCATGTTGACATGGTACACCACAACCTACAAGTTTCACAGAGAGGCTTCCATTAAAGAAAACCCTATTAGATAGAAAGCTCGTTACGTACGCAGCACCCTGCTACAACGCAACACCCTGCTACAACTAAACGAAAGAGGTATGGGACTGTAGGTGCGAGTAAGGATGACAAAGGCAGAGAATTGACCGTTTACAGGGAATTTATTCCTTCACACAGTAAATTTGGGGAAAAGGGGCTGGACGGAACCAAAGCAAAGAAAGTAAATATCAAAGCCCCCTCTCCTACCTTACCTGCCTACCCACTACTTACCTAACTAGCACCACCTGGTGCACTAACCAAAATACAGGGGGCTATCACCCACTTTTCTCTTCTCTCAGCAATCATCTGTCTTCTGAGCAACAGAAAACTGGCTTACATAGCTGGAGAAGGAGTTGGTAATTGAAGACAGCTGCGTCCTCTGACGAGAGGGCGGGGTCAGCTCCAATTTGCCATGGAGTTGACCAATCAGCTGCTTGGGGGATTCCAGGAAATCCCTTTTCTTGAAACACACACTTACAAATCACAACACAGAGAGGGTAGTAAGTTTTAAGTTCCTCGGCGTACACATCACAGACAAACTGAATTGGTCCACCCACACAGACAGCATCGTGAAGAAGGCGCAGCAGCGCCTCTTCAACCTCAGGAGGCTGAAGAAATTTGGCTTGTCACCAAAAGCACTCACAAACTTCTACAGATGCACAATCGAGAGCATCCTGTCGGGCTGTATCACCGCCTGGTACGGCAACTGCTCCGCCCACAACCGCAAGGCTTTCCAGAGGGTAGTGAGGTCTGCACAACGCATCACCGGGGGAAAACTACCTGCCCTCCAGGACACCTACACCACCCGATGTCACAGGAAGGCCATAAAGATCATCAAGGACAACAACCATCCGAGCCACTGCCTGTTCACCCCGCTATCATCCAGAAGGCGAGGTCAGTACAGGTGTATCAAAGCTGGGACCGAGAGACTGAAAAACAGCTTCTATATCAAGGCCATCAGACTGTTAAACAGCCACCACTAACATTGAGTGGCTGCTGCCAACACACTGACCCAACTCCAACCACTTTAATAATGGGAATTGATGGGAAATGATGTAAAATATATCACTAGCCACTTTAAACAATGCTACCTAATATAATGTTTACATACCCTACATTATTCATCTCATATGTATACGTATATACTGTACTCTATATCATCTACTGCATCCTTATGTAATACATGTATCACTAGCCACTTTAACTATGCCAATTTGTTTACATACTCATCTCATATGTATATACTGCACTCAATACCATCTACTGTATCTTGCCTATGCCGCTCTGTACCATCACTCATTCATATATCTTGGCGGAGAAATATATTTACTTCTGAGCGCCGCCATGCAATAATCTGAGACAGCGCTCAGACGTAAATGTATTTCACCGCCATGTTGGAGTCAACAGAAATACGAAATTACATCATAAATATTCCCTTACCTTTGATGATCTTTCATCAGAATGCAGTGAAAGGAGTCCTAGTTCCACAATAAATCCTTGTTTTGTTCCATAATATCCAATACTAGTGTCCAATTAGCTGCATATGCTAGCACTTTCAGCTCACGTGCCCAAAAGCTGACGCTGGTCCAGGACAACTCGCACGAAAACTTCAAAAAGATATACTCCAGGTCTACTGTCCCCTATCCTCAACAAGTTAAAACAACATTTCTAAGTGACCCTGAACTTTTGAACGGGAGTCTATTTTCATTTCAGTCTTCACCATCTCCACTAATCCAGGACAATGGATCAGATCCCAGTTGGCGACCCAAAACAACTACACCGTAAAAGGGGCAAACGAAGCGGTCTTCTGGTCAGGCTCCGGAGACGGGCACATTGCGCAACACTCCCTAGCATACTACTCGCCAATGTCCAGTCTCTTGACAACAAGGTTGATGAAATCGGAGCAAGGGTAGCATTCCAGAGAGACAGAGACTAACGTTTTTTGCTTCACCGAAACATGGCTCATTCGAGAGACGTTATCGGAGTCGGTGCAGCCAGCTGGTTTCTTCACGCATTGCGCCGACAGACACACGCATCTTTCTGGTAAGAAGAGGGGCGGGGGGGGTATGCCTTATGATTAACGAGACGTTGTGTGATCATAACAACATACAGGAACTCAAGTCCTTCTGTTCACCTGACTTAGATTTCCTCACAATCAAATGTCGACCGCATTATCTACCAAGGGAATTCTCTTCGACTATAATCACAGCCGTATATATTCCCCCCCAATCAGACACATCGATGGCCCTGAACAAACTTTATTTGACTATGTAAACTGGAAACCACATATCCTGAGGCTGCATTCATTGTAGCTGGAGATTTTAACAAGGCTAATCTGAAAACAAGACGCCCTATATTCTATCAGCATATCGATTGCGCAACCAGGGCTGGTAAAACCCTGGATCATTGTTATTCTAACTTCCGCGACGCATGTAAGGCCCTCCCCCGCCCACCTTTCGGAAAAGCTGACCACGACTCCATTTTGTTGCTTCCAGCCTACAGACAGACTAATACAAGAAGCTCCCGCGCTCAGGTCTGTTCAACGCTGGTCCGACCAATCTGATTCCACGCTTCAAGACTGCTTCAATCATGTGGATTGGGATATGTTCCGCATTGCGTCCAACAACAACATTGACGAATACGCTGATTTGGTGAGCGAGTTCATTAGAAAGTGCATCGGTGATGTTATACCCACAGCAACGATTAAAACATTAAAAAAACAGAAACCGTGGATTGATGGCAGCATTCGCGCGAAACTGAAAGCGCGAACCACTGCTTTTAACCAGGGCAAGGTGACCGGAAACATGACCGAATACAAACAGTGTAGCTATTCCATCCGCAAGGCAATCAAACAAGCTAAGCGTCAGTATAGAGACAAAGTAGAGTCGTAATTCAATGGCTCAGACACAAGAGGTATGTGGCAGGGTCTACAGTCAATCACGGATTACAAAAAGAAAACCAGCCCCGTCGCAGACCAGGATGTCTTGCTCCCAGACAGACTAACTTTTTTGCTCGCTTTGAGGACAATACAGTGCCACTGACTCGGCCCGCTACCAAAACCTGCGGACTCCTTCACTGCAGCCGATTCAAGTAAAACATTTAAACGTGGTGACCCTCGCAAGGCTACAGGCCCACACGGCATCCCCAGCCGCATCCTCCGAGCATATGCAGACCAGCTAGCTGGTGTGTTAACGGACATATTCAATCAATCCTTATCCCAGTCGGCTGTTCCCACATGCTTCAAGAGGGCCACCATTGTTCCTGTTCCCAAGAAAGTTAAGGTAACGGAGCTAAATGACTACCGCCCCGTAGCACTCACTTCCGTCATCATGAAGTGCTTTAAGAGACTAGTCAAGGACCATATCACCTCCACCCCACCTGACACCCTAGACCCACTCCAATTTGCTTACCGCCCCAATAGGTCCACAGACGACGCAATCGTAACCACACTGCCCTATCCCATCTGGACAAGAGGAATACCTATGTGAGAATGCTGTTCATCGACTACAGCTCACCATTTAACACCACAGTACCCTCCAAATTCGTCATCAAACTCGAGATCCTGGGTCTCGACCCCACCCTGTGCAACTGGGTACTGGATTTCCTGACGGGCCGCCCCCAGGTGGTGAGGGTAGGTAACAACATCTCCACTCCGCTGATCCTCAACACTGGGGCCCCACAAGGGTGCGATCTGAGCCCTCTCCTGTACTCCCTGTTCACCCACGACTGCGTGGCCATGCACGCCTCGACTCAATCATCAAGTTTGCGGACGACACTACAGTGTCGACACTACTACTACTTGATTACCAACAATGACGAGACAGCCTACAGGGAGGTGGTGAGCGCGCTCGGAGTGTGGTGTCAGGAAAATAACCTCACACTCAACGTCAACAAAGGAGATGATTGTGGACTTCAGGAAACAGCAGAAACAGCAGAGGTAGTGGAGAGGGTAGTAAGTTCATTTTCAGGGACACATTCCATTTCTGTTAGTCACATGTCCATTGAACTTGTTCAGTTTGTCTCGGTTGTTGAATCTTATGTTCATACAAATATTTATACATGTTAAGTTTGCTGAAAATAAACTCAGTTGACAGTGAGGATGTTTATTTTTTTTGTTGAATTAGAGGCGATTGAAATGGATTGTGAGAGGTTTAGATCTTCATTTAGAGCCTAAATTGCTTATTGGTTTATTGGTCTGTGAGTTTTGGCCATCCACCAAAACTCACAGACCAGGCAAGGAGGACATCAATCAGAGATGCAACAAATATACCAAATATAACCCTGAAGGAGCTGCAAAGCTCCACAGCAGAGATTTGTGTATCTGTCCATAGGGCAACTTTAAGCCACATACTCCATAGATTAGGGTTTTATGGAAGACTGGCCAGACAAAATTACATTGCTTAAAGTTTTTAAAAATGGCAACATGTGTGGTGTTTGCCAAAAGGCATGTGGGAGACTCCCCAAACAAATGGAAGAAGGTACTCTGGTCAGATGAGACTAAAATGTAGCTATTTGGCCATCAAGGAAAATGCTATGGTGTAACCCAAAATCTCTCATCACCCTGATGGTGGCAGCATCATGCTGTGGGAGTATTTTTCATCGGCAGGGACTGGAAAACTGGTCATAATTGAAGGAATGATGGATTGTGCTAAATATAGAGAAATTCTTGAGGGAAACCTGTTCGTTTTCCGGAGACTGGGACGGAGATTCACCTTCCAGCGGGACAATGATCCTAAGCATACTGCTAAAAGAACACTTGAGTGGTTTAAGGGGAAACATTTAAATGTCTTGGAATGGCCTAGTCAAAGCCTAGACCTCAATCCAATTTGAGAATCTGCGGTATGGCTTAAAGATTTCTGTACACCAGCAGAACCCATCCAACTTGAAGGAGCTGGAGCAGGTTTGCCTTGAATGGGCAAAAATCCCAGTGACTAGATGTGCCAAGCTTATAGAGACATACCCCAAGAGACTTGCAGCTGCAATTGCTGCAGAAGGTGGCTCTACAAAGTATTGACTTTGAGGGGGTGAAATAGTTATTAATAGTTTGTTTCACCCCCCCCCCCCCAAATATTTAGCATGTTCAAAGTCGTAGGCATGTTTAAATCCAAAAAATCCAAAAAACCAAAAAATCAATTTGAATTCCAGGTTGTAAAGGCAACAAAATAGGAAAAATATCAAGGGGGTGAATACTTTCGGAAGCCACTGTATAAAAGCTTGTTTCCAAAACAAGTGTCGCCACAGGGCCATTTAGCTGTGTGTTTTTAATCGAGAGACGCTGAACAAAATGGAAACAAGAACAGCTGTCACCTCTTTCTCTTTACCTCTCTCCAATCATCCCCCCGGGACCCGGCTCTAACTATTTTTTTGCCAGTTCAGAGAAAGACTGTATAGAGCGAAGATCCTATCTCATCCCTGAGAGCGAAAGAGATACTCCAGAGCTCTGACTGGAATGATCAATACAGACCATTTTACATCCCCCACATACTGTACAACCTGCTCAGTTACTTGCAGGGCATAGAGCAGCATTCCCAAACTAGGGGTCGCCTGAAATGAAAATAGGGGTGCGGGAGAATTTCCAAAATCTTGAATGTGTGTGTATATATTTTATACATACACTGCTCAAAACAATAAAGGGAACACTTGAACAACACAATGTAACTCCAAGTCAATCACACTTCTGTGAAATCAAACTGTCCACTTAGGAAGCAACACTGATTGACATTACATTTCACATGCTGTTGTGCAAATGGAATAGACAGCAGGTGGAAATTATAGGCAATTAGCAAGACACCCCCAATAAAGGAGTGGTTCTGCAGGTGGGGACCACAGACCACTTCTCAGTTCCTATGCTTCCTGGCTGATGTTTTGGTCACTTTGAATGCTGGCGGTGCTTTCACTCTAGTGGTAGCATGAGACGGAGTCTACAACCCACACAAGTGGCTCAGGTAGTGCAGCTCATCCAGGATGGCACATCAATGCGAGCTGAGGCAAGAAGGTTTGCTGTGTCTGTCAGCGCAGTGTCCAGAGCATGGAGGCGCTACCAGGAGACATGCTAGTACATCAGGAGACGTGGAGGAGGCCGTAGGAGGGCAACAACCCAGCAGCAGGACCGCTACCTCCGCCTTTGTACAAGGAGGAGCAGGAGGAGCACTGCCAGAGCCCTGCAAAATGACCTCCAGCAGGCCACAAATGTGCATGTGTCTGCTCAAACTGTCAGAAACAGATTCCATGAGGGTGGTATGAGGGCCCGACGTCCACAGGTGGGGGTTGTGCTTACAGCCCAACGCCGTGCAGGACATTTTTCATTTGCCAGAGAACACCAAGATTGGCAAATTCGCCACTGGCACCCTGTTCCCTTCACAGATGAAAGCAAGTTCACACTGAGCACATGTGACAGACGTGACAGTCTGGAGACGCCGTGGAGAATGGTCTGCTGCCTGCAACATCCTCCAGCATGACCGGTTTGGCAGTGGGTCAGTCATGGTGTGGGGTGGCATTTCTTTAGGGGGCCGCACAGCCCTCCATGTGCTCGCCAGAGGTAGCCTGACTGCCATTAGGTACCGAGATGAGATCCTCAGACCCCATATGCTGGTGCGGTTGGCTCTGGGTTCCTCCTAATGAAAGACAATGCTAGACCTCATGTGGCTGGAGTTTGTCAGAAGTTCCTGCAAGAGGAAGGCATTGATGCTATGGATTGGCCTGCCCGTTCCCCAGACCTGAATCCAATTGAGCACATCTGGGACATCATGTCTCGCTCGATCCACCACAGACTGTCCAGGAGTTGGCGGATGCTTTAGTCCAGGTCTGGGAGGAGATCCCTCAGGAGACCATCCGCCACCTCATCAGGAGCATGCCCAGGCATTGTAGTGAGGTCATACAGGCACGTGGAGGCCACACACACTACTGAGCCTCATTTTGACTTGTTTTAAGGACATTACATCAAAGTTGGATCAGCCTGTAGTGTGGTTTTCCACTTTAATTTTGAGTGTGACTCCAAATCCAGACCTCCATGTGTTGTTAAATTTGATTTCCATTGATCATTTTTGTGATTTTATTGTCAGCACATTCAACTATGTAAAGAAAAAAGTATTTAATAAGAATATTTCATTCATTCAGATCTAGGATGTGTTATTTTAGTGTTCCCTTAATTTTTTTGAGCAGTGTATATATATATATACACACATCTCAAAATCATAAAGCGAATGACCTTATTCTAAATGAACATTGTTCTCATCTAAAAGATCAAATTCAACCAGAGAGCACCCTTAGATATGGGAAAAGGCCACACTTGACCGTTGCACTTGGTGAAAGGCTTGGTCTGCTATGCTGTGAAACCACACACTATTGCAGAGACTTTGATATTACCGTCCGCAATTGATATGGTGAAAACAATGTATGGATAGTCAGAGGCACAGAAACTCACATCAATAGCTTTGTTAGATAACACTGTTAAAAAAATAATTTATGCTATTGCTAGCAATCAAGAAACTCTGACTGAATGTCTCAAACTTCTCAGCTTATGCTCTCCAAGTGGACGTTAGCTGTGAGGGCCAAAGATGCCCATCCATTTACTTTGTTCACTACACATGTCGGGGGATGCTGTTCACAAGGACATATTGTTCTGTCTCACGATTCCCAAGCATGAAACAACACAAGGGATATTCAATGTGCTGCGTGGCTATATTGCCGAAAATCTTAGTCCATGGGATCGAACGGTGGGCTTTTGCACAGATGGGGCTCCATATGGTGAGATGGTGGGCAGGCCTCTGCACCCTAGTTATGAATGTGTCTCCCTCTGCCATATGGACGTATTGCATGATACACCAAGAGCGACAGGCTGCAAAAGAGCTGAGCACAGAACTCTGAGATATACTGTAGCAGGTCACTTGGATTGTAAACTACATCAAACCACATCCACAGTGTGCACATCTCTTCGCAAAACTATGTGAAGATATGGGATCAGAGCATGACAATGTTCTATTTCACACCAAGGCTTGGATGGTTAACTAAACACAAAAATGCAGGGGAAATACAAAAACGTTCTAGATGAGTGACCAAATCAGTGGATTCAGAAATAATTATTATTGGAGAGAATTATCTTTCAATCGTTTATTTTTATTTTTATCTTCCCTTGCCTGTGCATGTTTCTAATAGAAAATAGTATCAATTATTGTTCCACATGAGTGATGACTCCTCACCTCCAACGCTTGGAAGAGCACTTTTGGGCCTACTTCCCGAATGTTTGACTGATTCTGCTCAGTTGACATGCTGGTATGTGATCAGGCTGTCATGTGACCTAATGCATTCACGGGTCACTACGGAGGAGTTTTGGTTCCTCACTTAAAGGGAATACCATTCTGTCTCTCTGAGTATTAATGCCGCATTCAAAACAACTGAGAACTCAAGTGGAAACTCAGAAATTAATGACTTCCAACTTCAGTGAGTTCAAAACTACTGCGAGCTCAGAAATCTTCTTGGCCGATCATCCAACTTGGAATTCCAACTTGGGAACTTGGGCCTCTTTCTAGAGCTCTGACTTTCCAACCTTAAGATCACTGATGTCATGATTTGACCTTGTATGTTTCAGAGTTTCCAGTTGTCTTGAAAGCACCATCAAACTCATGGTACCCTTCAACCAGCTCATATTTATGTGAAGCTGAATTCAGTGTACTCATTTGCATTAAAACCAATTATCGATCCAGGTGGGATGTGACAGCAGAGATGAGTTACGCACTGTCCGTGTCTCATTACTGGTGGTGAGATAATGTATCTTATGTCAGACTCATTTGCAATGGACTGTCATAGCCCCACATTAAAAGTATGTGATAGTGAGTTGTCAAGACAATCAGAAATACGGAATATTTTCAATTGATTAATAATAATAATAATAATAATAATATATGCCATTTAGCAGACGCTTTTATCCAAAGCGACTTACAGTCATGTGTGCATACATTCTACGTATGGGTGGTCCCGGGAATCGAACCCACTACCCTGGCGTTACAAGCGCCATGCTCTACCAACTGAGCTATGCGCTATGGTAATGAGCTTGAGGCTGTAGTCACGATACCGGATCCGGGATGGCTCGACGAAAGAAGTTAAGGGGGAAACACAAAAAAGGCCAAATTGTTCTGCGTGTCCTCTTTCTTCCTTTCCCTCTCTCTGGCTAGCTGGGTTCGGTGGAAAGGGAGTGTGTGTGTGACTCTTCTTTATGAAGCCAGCTGTTTCCCTCATTCTGCGACTCTTCATCCGTGCCCTCATTCTCTCCATCAGTGTAATAGCTTTCTACTGCTCTCCTCTCATTCTGTCCTCTTCTCATACCTTCATCATTTCTGGAATGGGAATCATCCCTCTCCTACATGTTCTTCATCAAGAAGACAGGGATACCCCCAACAGCAACTCCCTCCCTTTCAACCCTAGAGCTGTGTTTATCTCTATCCCTCCTTTCCCTGAAGTGTTGTCTATCCCTCTTCCTCCTTTATCCTCAGGCAAGATCTCTACCCTCCCTCCCTCCAGCCTGTTTTATCTCTCACTGTCTCTCAATTTCAGCACTTTGTTCTCCTTTTTTTCTTCACTCCCCCTCTTCTCCTCTGTCCATGTTAGAGTCCTGGGGTCTGTTCTAAGGGTGTTGCTAACCCTGGCTAAAGAAGAAACCATCTCAACCTGTAACCCCTGGCTTTCAACTTTGCATTCTCTACCTCTTTAGCCATAACATTTACTTATCATTTACTAAAGTGAGGTCTATTTATACTTCATAAATATTTCAGAAATGTTTTGAGTAACCAGTGTAAGTTCTCACAAAAATATGAAAATGACATTGGTAGCAGTACCTGATGCTCTTTAAGGTCTCAAAATGGCCTAGAACCTATCAACAATAAGTACACAATGGAGAGGATTTTGAAGGAAATGTTTAACATTTTATTCCAAAACAGTCACACTGAAATAGAGTAAAATATGTTGTTGTTTTAGCTTTAGTATTGCAGAAAGATTGTGGCTTGTATCAATGTAAGTGTCTGCATCATTTCCAATCCTCCAAATAATATATATATATGTTTTTATTAGATATTTTCCTTTAACCCTACCCCTCCTCCCCAATTGCAGTGGACAACAACACTTGGGCTTCTACTTCCAGCTGACACATATTTTATATTAGTTAAGCATTTTAATAACAGACCTTTTGAGTACATCAACAGTATTTGATAATCCTTAACTGGTATGCCAGCCAGCCCTGGAGTTTTCCCGGACTTTAATGTTTTAATTGCATTTAGAAGTTCCTCCTCTGTGATTAGGCCTTCACATGAGTAGAGCTGTTAATTTTACGCTATTAATAGAAAAAAATCCTTACAATTAACTTCAAATTTTATTTGTCACATACACATGGTTAGCAGATGTTAATGCGGGTGTAGCAAAATGCATGTGCTTCTAGTTCTGACAATGCAGTAATAACCAACGAGTAATCTAACCTAATAATTCCACAACTACTACCTTATACACACAAGTGTAAAGGGATAAATAATATGTACATAAAGATATATGAATGATTGATGGTACAGAACGGCTTGGCAAGCTGCAGTAGATGGTATCAAGTACAGTATATACATATGAGATGAGTAATGTAGGGTATGTACACATTATATTAAGCGACATTGTTTAAAGTGGCTAGTGATACATTTCTAACATCAATTTCCATCCATTTCCATTATTAAAGTGGCTGGAGTTGAGTCAGTATGTTGGCAGCAGCCACTCAATGTTAGTGGTGGCTGTTTAACAGTCTGATGGCCTTGAGATAGAAGCTGCAGTTTTATCGCAACTCAATGCCAAAGATGTCTCAAGCTGAGGGAGAGTGCAATTGGCATGCTGACTGCAGGAATGTCCACCAGAGCTGTTGCTAGAGAATGGAATTTCTCTTAATCTTCTCCAATTAATTTTCATAAGCCGCCTCACACCACGTGCAACCATGCCAGCCCAGGACCTCCACATCGTGTAGGTGAGCAGTTTGCGGATGTAAACTTGATGAACAGAGTGCCCCATGGTGGCAGTGGGGTTATGGTATGGACAACAAATGCAATTGTATTTTATCAATGGCAATTTGAATGCACAGAGGTACCATGAAATATCCTGAGGCCCATTGTCGTGCCATTCATCCTCCACCATCACCTCATGTTTCAGCATGTTAATATGCTCCATGTCTTTAAGGATCTGTCCACAGTTCCTGGAAGCTGAAAATGTCCCAGTTATTGGACTGCATACTCACCAGACATGTCACCCATTGAGTATGTTTTGGATGCTCTGGTTCGACGTGTATGACAGCGTTTTCCAGTTCTCGCCAATAGCCAGCAACTTTGCACAGTCATTGAATAGGAGTGGGACAATATTCCACATGCCACAATCAGCCTGATCGGCTCTAGGAGATGTGTTGCTCTGCATGAGGTGTTCACACCAGATACGGACTGATTTTCTGATCCACGCCCATACCTTTTTAAGGTTCCTGTGACAAACAGATGCATATCTGTATTCCCCGTCATGTGAAATCCATAGATTTGCCACGGCTGTCAAAAGAACTGGACCAAGGTGCAGCGTGGTGAGCGTACATTTCTCTTTTTATTTAAAATGTCACCATCAAGAAACCAAAAACCACAACCGTGAAGCTTACAGGGCTAAGTGCCACAATTAAAGTTAACTACCCACACTGAAAGGAGGGAAAAAGGGCTACCTAAGTATGATTCCCAATCAGAGACAGCGATAGACAGCTGTCCCTGATTGAGAACCATACCCGGTCAAAACATAGAAATAAAGAAACATAGAAAACAAAACAGAATGCCCACCCAACCGAAAAGAGAAATAAAACGACTCTCTAAGGTCAAGGCGTGACAAGATTAGGGCATCATGAATTAATTTATATTTGTATTCAGTGTAGCTTGCTAGCTAAAAGTCACAACACAGATAAAAAGGGGTTATAGTTACCAGTATCGTTCTGCCACGTTCTGCTTGAGCTACAATATCTTACAGTTTGAAAACAAAGCTGTGATGACAGTTATAAGGCGTTATGTATTTAAATTAGTTAAGAATATAAGATGATACCATTGGTGTATAAAATGTCCGGCATTACATGACGTTGCATAATGCCGGAAGTAATGCCTGCCTCCTGAATCCAAGTGTTTGACATGGGGGAGGGGAACAGTAACTTTATGATCAACTTTGTCAATGTAATAGCTGCAGTCTTCCTTAATACTTGGGCCAACCTACTCTGAAGGGGTTTTATACAAATATCATCCAGTTTGATGAAAAACATGATTTTCACTGCTCAGAACCTCTTAACTGAAAATGAAACCTTATTCAAAGTATCACCTTTTCTAAAACGACCAATACAAAGTGCCAATTTCATCCCTCTGAAAAGCCAGATCAAATATTACAACAAATATTATGCTCAACTTCAAATATACTGATTGATGAAAAATAAATATGAGAATGTTTGCTTCATCCAAAGTTTTATAACCAACTAATTGCAGCGTTACCACAGAAATGGAGGAGGCAAGTGAAAAGGGGAGAAGTAGAGAACTTGTTTGTCTACTCTATTTTAAAGACCAAAATTGGCTGATAGAATTTGTCATAAAAATATACTAGTTTCATTTGAGGACAAAAAAGTTGACCGTTGCGCCATACTTGTAATGCTCCGGGTGTCGTGGGTGTGAAGTCAAAAGCAGGAGACAGAGTTCAATGCTGTGCGTCTTTTAATAGCACCAACACACCACAGGGTGTTCACAAAAGTTACGTTCCCAAAACACAGGGAATCAAAAAATACAATGGAAAAATACACGACCAGGCACTAACACGTACCTTTACAACAGAGCCGAAGGTTACAATGAAATAATCCCGCACAACAACCAGGCGGGCCGGCTGACTAATAAAGACAAACTAATTAACAAAAACAGGTGCTACCACTAAACATACAAGGAGGGTGAGGAAAAACAATCAGTGGCAGCTAATAGGCCGGTAACGACGACCGCCGAGCCTCAGTCGAACTCGTGACAATACTGTACAGGTTGAAAAATAGCTGGGAAAATATTACATTTGAATTATTATAAAAAAAATTGACTGACTGTGCAAAACATTAAGAACACTTTCCTAATATTGACACAAACGGTTGTGCCTGGCACCTACTACCATACCCCATTCAAATGCACTTCAATCTTTTGACATTCCTCCCCATTATTTACACTGATGGAAGTGGATTTATCAAAAGAAAACAAGGGATCATAGCTTTCACATGGTTTCACTTGGTCAGTCTATTTCATGGAAAGAGCATGTGTGAAAGAGCAAGAGGAATGTTTTGTACACTCAGTGTATGGGCATATAACCATCTCAGCTCTGCCGATTTTGCTACAAAGAGCCATTTATTCTGGATGGGTTTGGAATAAATAATATATTTTCTATTGTTTTATGTATGTGTTGAAATTAAAATCCCAACCAACCTCATCTTTACCTACATTCTACAATGAGGCCAGGTTACCGAGCATAGTTAACTCATAACACACAACAAAACACTTAGAAGTGTAATGGTGAAAGCAGTTTCCCTACATCTTTGATGATAAGAGGGGCACAAAAACATGCCCTATACAACGTTATATAAAGGAACTTTTACCTTCCATCTACTGCTCTCCCTTTCTCCCTCTCTCTGTGAAGATAAGTGCTACAGTACATACTTTAGAATTCCAGGCGATGTTGTCTGCTTGTCTCTGAGCTCAACACATGGCTAAGCATGGTGGCTATATTAAATACACTCAGCCCAGAAAAGATGGAAAAAAATTATAAAACCATTCAGAATAAACGTTCCCTGAAATCGACATGATGTAATAGTCTAAAATATCAATATGGAAAACTCATCAGCCGGATGGCACGACTGTGCTTGTGCAGCTCCCCGCTCTCCTCATTTCCAATAGTTTTTTTGACACAGCGTGACAAGTCCTCTTTCTGCTGCAATTACTGTGCTTCTGAATCCCTGAAATCACATGAAATCTTAATTAAGTTGGTTGGGTAAAGAACAACGTCAACTTTCGTTTTTCCCAGAATGGTTCATATGAAAAGTGTACAGGGATGTAGGTTGGGCTGCTAACTGCCTTTGGTCATGCGATGTTTCTCAATGAAAAATGTCCACAAAAAAGCAGTGACGTTTTACTGCCCTGCTCCTTTTTATAACAAACATTTCTACTTTGACATCCAGCACTTCCACTGGATGGGATTATATACAACCATTTATCTTACGTTGTCCACACCTGGGTGATGTTCATTAGGACATGCAAGGGAATATATACTTTTGAAAAAATGCAAGAAATAATAAAATCAACACTTCTTATTGGACTAGGTTCTTCCCTGATTCAGTTTTGAATGGAAATCACTGGATATGGCCACAGATCACAGGTATGAGTTTTGTATGAGTCTATCTTGTCTGTGAGTGTTGCAGACTACTGATGAGAGGAAATGAGAGAGAAAATGGGAGGGAGAAAAAGAGTGAGAGATGCAGACGGAGGAGGAGAGCCGTGAGACAGCAGACTGATCTCTGAGGGAGACGGTTAATTACTCTCACAGCGGGACAGAAGAGACAGAACAGAACATGAAAGGTAGACAGGAATGAGAAAAGAGGAGGACAGAAGAGAGTAAGGGAGGGAGAGTGATGAATGGAGAGACAGGTGTGAGAAAGAGTGAAATAAGAATAGAAACTTAAAATCCAACTCAAATACCAATACGTTTCCAAAGTTTGGGAATCACTCCTTCTAGAAGTAAATTGCAATGTCAATTCCTGCTTGTCATACTAACTCAGTGTCATCATTAGAGTCAAACGCATGGTGAACACGAAATGAGAGAGAGAGGTCTGTGTTGTTTTTGAAAGTTCTTGAAAAGTTTATTGAAAAAATCTGTTTCATATGGATCCCGCAACTCGGTTAGCCTCAGTTGCTGGGACTGTTACTATCTGTCCCGGGATACTGCCAAACCATAAAGTCTGAAGAGCTGCTGCTTGGCGAAGCTAGCCAGGTTTCTTTGACAGTTTGAACACATTCAGCTAAGTGCTGAGCCCTTGTGGTTGGGACCACAGATAGTACTGTGCTTGTGGTTGTTTAAATCCCTGCTGTTTCTTGCTGGTTCCATCAGCTACCATGACAAAGGCCAAAGCCGGTGGGAGTGCCATTGAGGACAGTGGTGTATCTCTATCCGAGGTAAAGGATCTAATATCGAACAAAAAGAGTTCTAGAAGCATTTTTTAAAACAACAACAAAAATATCTTCAAGAGTTGAGTCCAAATACTGGTGGAGTCAACTAATAAAAGAATGGACGATCTGACATGAGAGGTCTAGGACCTAAGAACAGTTTGTAGTTCTCCCAGAGTCAGCTTGATGACCTCGGTGACAGCAAAGTCACTGAGAGAGGGTATAAGTTCTGTATGTAAATCCATGATAACAATGACGGAGAGGGACAATCAAGGCAGAACAACATTGTTGTGGACAGAGTTGCAGAATCACCATGAGACCTGGATAGAGTCTGAGGACAAAGTGAGGGAAAAGATCACTGAGAAACTGGAGATGGACCATAGAAGGATTGAGGTGTAGCGTGCCCATAGGACTGGAGAAACCACCATTGGCCCAGGTGACAGGCCCAGGCCGATAGTGGTCAAGTTCCTGAGGCTCAAGGACAAGGTAGCTGTTCTGGAAAGAGACAAAAACTTGACAGGAATGTACATCTTCCTCAACAAGGACTATCCTTAAGCTGTGAGCCCTGAAGAGGACAGAACTTATCCCAGCCATGAAGGGTGCCAGAGAGCGTGGACTCTTTTGTTGAAAATGTATGTTGGTCTGATATGTATGAGGAAGTGAATCCAGAGGCAGCACTGGAAGGTTTTGTAAAATGAATTATGAACATTGTTGACAATTGTTGTTAAGAAATTAACTGGGAGAACTATTAGATCCCTCTGGATCGATGATGAATTGAAAAATTGTACGGTTCAAAAAAAATTAGCAAAAAAGTTCAATGTCAGGCTGCGCAGCTAACTGTTTGACATACAGTAAATTTATAACATTTTGTGACTAAACTTAACAACAACAAAAATGAATTGCAATTCCAAACCAAGATAAAAGACATAAAACACAATGGAAAAATACTTTGGAGTACCTTAAAGCTGCAATATGTAACTTTTAGGACGTGTCATGACGTGGCCCTTTCTGGGTGTAAGATCGGCGCTTCCCCCTCTCTCACTCTCGCCTACACCCAGGTTCTGTTATCTCAGGTCATACATTCCTGGCAGAGACTCTCTCCCCCTGGCCATGCAGAAAGAGAGAATACAGAGAGAGAAAAAGCCTCCAGTATTTATGCTGCAGTAGTTTATGTGTCGGGGGGCTAGGGTCAGTTTGTTATATCTGGAGTACTTCTCCTGTCCTATTCGGTGTCCTGTGTGAATCTAAGTGTGCGTTCTCTAATTCTCTCCTTCTCTCTTTCTTTCTCTCTCTCGGAGGACCTGAGCCCTAGGACCATGCCCCAGGACTACCTGACATGATGACTCCTTGCTGTCCCCAGTCCACCTGGCCATGCTGCTGCTCCAGTTTCAACTGGCCTGGGCCCTAGGACCATGTCCCAGGACTACCTGACATGAGGACTCCTTGCTGTCCCCAGTCCACCTGGCCATGCTCCTGCTCCAGTTTCAACTGTTCTGCCTTACTATTATTCAACCATGCTGGTCATTTATGAACATTTGAACATCTTGGCCACGTTCTGTTATAATCTCCACCCGGCACAGCCAGAAGAGGACTGGCCACCCCACATATGCTCTCTCTAATTCTCTCTTTCTTTCTCTCTCTCGGAGGACCTGAGCCCTAGGACCGTGCCCCAGGACTACCTGACATGATGGCTCCTTGCTGTCCCCAGTCCACCTGACTGTGCTGCTGCTCCAGTTTCAACTGTTCTGCCTTATTATTATTCGACCATGCTGGTCATTTATGAACATTTGAACATCTTGGTCATGTTCTGTTATAATCTCTACCCGGCACAGCCAGAAGAGGACTGGCCACCCCACATAGCCCGGTTCCTCTGTAGGTTTCTTCCTAGGTTTTGGCCTTTCTAGGGAGTTTTTCCTAGCCACCGTGCTTTTACACCTGCATTGTTTGCTGTTTGGGGTTTTAGGCTGGGTTTCTGTACAGCACTTTGAGATATCAGCTGATGTACGAAGGGCTATATAAATACATTTGATTTGATGATTTGATTTGATTTCACTTGACCGAACTCCTAAATCCCCAAAATGGGATTTTAAAACTATATGTCCACTTGTGAGAATGTGGGAAGGACGCACTGGACGGGAGTCAGCCCAGTGGAGGAGTGTCAAAGTGAGTTCTAGGCGTATTCCGCCCATGGAAGGAACCGGACCCACTCCCCCTGCTGGTCCTGACAGTGACTCCTTATGAACCTCCCCAGCTCTTGGTTGGTCCTCTCCACCTGCCCGTTGGAGGCCGGTACCCAGATGTGAAACTAAACCCAGCCTCTCCATAAAGGCTTTCCAGACCCGCGATGTGAACTGGGGACCATGGTCGGAAACGATGTTCTCCGGAAGGCCATAGTTCCGTACTACCTGCTGGAATAGTGCCTCAGCGACCAGCGAGAGGGTTAAAACGGCAGGATTTAGAGAATCTGTCAACAACAACCACAATAGTAGTAAAACCATCAGAAAGGGGGAGATCAGTTACAAAGTCTATGGACAGATGTGACCAAGGCTTCTGAGGCACGGGAAGGGGAAGTAGTTTCCCGTGCCGAGGATATTTGGATTGGGTACATATGGAGCATGAGTTGGCATAGTGGGCAACGTCCTGCGCCAAGGTGGCCCACCAGTACTTCTCGGACAGGGATTGGATGGTGCGGGTGATGCCTGGGTGTCCAGCAGCGAGGGATGTGTGTGTCCAGGTCAACAGCCAAACTCTTACCCCATGGGGATGTAGATGTGTTCTGGAGGGTAGGTAGCAGGAGTGGGTTCCCTCTCCAGAGCCTGATGGATATCCACATCTATATCCCAAAACATAGGGCCAACGATACGGGAAGAGTGATTTGAAGGGCTGGAGGGAAATTACAGGACTCTCAACCGGCGTGGAACCACAGGGTACGGGAAAGCAGGTCCTCCGGCATCCTGGTCCCCAGGCTGTGATTTTCACCATCGACCAGGAGATGGTGGGGTTGTGATGTTGGAGCCATCGGAGGTGAAGGATTACTTTGTGTACGGGTGCGGTGGTGATAAGGAAGGGAAGGCTTTCCTGGTGCATGGGACACACTGTGAGGGTGAGGGGTGCTGTGTGTGATTGTGCCAGATCCCAATGGTCACTTATCCAGGACTTGGACCGGAAATAATTTTCATGCCAGCTAGGTCGGCTACTCCGATTGTAAAGTGAAACAATGTAATAAATGTTAGGAAAGTTAAAGATAGTAGGCCTATAAAATGCTGATGGGATCTCTGTTTTCTCACACAAATTCATAGCAAAGCCTATAGAAATGTTTCACAACATAGGCTTATGATAACACATTTCATTCCATGCATCAACCAGCAATGAGGAGCAGGCTCTCATTGCACAACAGGTGATCCTATTCCACTCAACTCTGAATGCTAACTCTGAATGAGATCCGAATGTGAAAAAACGTTTTGAATGGTCATCCAACTTGGAATTCCAAGCTGGAAACTCTGGCATCTTTCTAGAGCTCCGACTTTCCGACCTGAAGATCACTGATGTCATGATTTGATCTAGTTTAAGGTTTTGTGGGTTTCGACACTCTTATATTTGTGTTTTAACCAGCCATAAAATAATAAAATATGTCACAACAGGTCTAAATATATGTGTCATGACAATGTTATGACCATATTATGACAGGTTGTGTCAAGTTATGACATGGTTATGACTGTTAAAAAAACGCAGGGCTATCGATACGCTTTGGCTACTCATTCATTGCAGCTGCAGTACGAGTGGAAGTACGGAGAAGCACGTTTTATGTTTTAAAATAGTGTTGACAGTGCTGAATAAAAGTTCAATCTGAACTCACTCATAATAAAATCAGCTCTGCTGTATTCTTTGACAGTCTCTCTGTGGTCATGGTTTTAAAAGTTACTAGTTAAGTAGGCTAGTTTCAAACTTTACTGCGGCCGGGGTCTTGGAAACACTCTAGGCAATGCGATTTCAGCTATCTGACTGGCCAGCGCAGTATAGGCACACTGGATTTAGCCACAGATCTCCCGGTCTGCTGGGTAGGCGGAGTTGGTCTTTTCAGACAAATTAAATGGTTCAAAATGGAAACACATTGCTTACTTGGTGCGCAGAATTTCTGAATCAAGTTAATCAAGGAGCGCAGTGCAGTACAAATTGAGTGCCCTTCCCCTATATGCATGCAGACATATTTGGTGATCGACCGGTTGGCGACCACTGGATTAGAGGGACAATAGAGCACTGAGTACCGGCCATTAGCGACTGCCATTAGCACGTTTGGTAGGCTACTAATGACCATCAGCGGCATCAGAGCACAGTTTTGGAGAGGCCTAGTTACCATGACTCAACGGTCACATGGACTTGGTGACTGCCGGTGTGGCGGTATTACAGTCACCATAACAGCCCTATGCATGTCCACTGCCTAAAGAGAGTAAAGTACCACCCAAACAGTTTGCTGCCTGATCGTTCAATCTTAGAAAAATAGGTGCTATCTAGAACCTAAAAGGGTTCTTCGGCCTTCCCCATAGAATAACCCTTTTTGGATCCAGGTAGAACCCTTTTGGTTTTAGGTAGAACCCTTTTGAGTTCCATGTAGAACCCTTTACACAGATGGTTCTACATGGAATCCGAAAGAGTTTTATCTGGAACCAAAAATGATTCTCTTATAGGGACAGTCAAATAACCCTTTTGGAACCTGTTTTCTGTACTAAACTGTTTGAGATAATTGTTTTTGACCAAATACAATGATATTTTCATTTTAGAACAAGTTAACTACTGACTTTGCATATACACTGAGTATACCAAACATTAGGAATACCTTCATAATATTGAGTTTCACCCCCCTCCCCCTTTTGACCTCAGAACAGCCTCAATTTGGTGGGGCATGGATTCTACAAGGTGTCGAAAGAACCTTGACCAGCTGTTACACACCTTAATTTGGAAAAAGTCAACATGGGACTGCAGTATTGCAGCGATCCCGGAATTAGAGTCAAACCCTTTTCCAATAAAACACATTCAGAAAGCAAACAAACTGAGGTGATGAGTGTTAATCTAGGCACCTTCATGGTGAAATGTCAGATTAGATTAAATTATTTATCCCACCTCATCATCCTCACTGTCCTACATTTTACATCCATTCATCCTCTCCTCATTCCTTCTGCAGAATGGAAAGTGGAGGTGGAGGGCACTTCAATCTCTCTTTTGTGACGTAATACCTGCCTTCGACTGTATGTGTTAGGGTTTGTGTATGCTCCAGCAAATTTAAATTCACTGGGAGACCACTATTAAGGTCTGATTTATTTGCAGAGCCATCTGCTCCCCATTCTATTTCCTGTGTGCCTCTGTTGTCAGTCTGGTAATTGTGTAGGAATCGATAGAGCTTCGGCTCAGCCAGGCTTACCTTCAAACCCCTCACCGTGAGTGAGAAGGATCTGCAGAGTGTGATAATCCTCCAAACAAAGCAAACAGCCCTGAAAGCCTAGGAAGCTGTGAATATTACAAATCAAATGTTTTCTAGAAAGATTTTTTCTCTGAAATACATTTTTTTCTTCTCATTCTATGTCACTGTTATTACATCTTGTACATCTGTCTCTCTCCATCTCTCTCTCCCTCAGTCCCTCTCGCTCTCACTTTTCCTCTCTCCTGATGACTCCAGGTGAAGCTGAGGCCAGTTGGACTCTTGGGACAAGTAATGCTTTGGTCATTAGTTTATCGAGAAAATAATGTATTAGCATGGAAAGGGTTGTATTTGTGTTGTGTCCGATGGTGTAGTGGTGCTTGGAAAAGTAGTTATACTCAAATTTTGCTAAAAACATTCGCCAAAAGGCACCCTATAGTAAAAAAAATCCCTATAGTATTTTATGAGTTTTACTATTCATGCCTTGCAGTCACAATTTTGGGGTTTGTGACGTATTGCTTGTCTTGAACGTCACCACATTGGGGACCACTTGCACCAGTTGCGCATCTGTCTCTTTGCTTATGGCAAGGGAAATTGCCCCCATCTAGAATCTAAGGAGAGAATAGGGTATGCGGAGAACATTTCTGTTGTTGGGTACGACCATTAAAGGTTTGCAACAAATCTGATGTGTATAGGCCACTCATCTCGTCCGAGACCCAGCCGATATGTCTTTCCATGACATCTACATCTATTTAGAGCTTACAAGAGCACTGATGCCTACTGATACTTTGCTGCTGGCTGGGTTATATGGCATTTGCATAAAAAAGCATTTCTAATCAAAGGAAAAGTACGTGTAGTAGTCATTTTTGTAACTTAGTTGTAACTTCATTCAATTTATGACCATTAGCTAGCTTGCTATGGCTAGCACTAAATGCTAGCAACTAATGCTTGAAATCTTGCAAGTAAACAGCCTCAAGGTAGTATAAAGAATCAGTTCAATTTAGCTAACTAATTAAATTACCAAATGTATTCTATGGTTCATTAGTACGTAGCTAATATTATTAATTCATGATTGTATATGATGTGATTTGCATGTTGTGGAAGCTTGTAGTTGAGTTAGCTAGCACCAGCTAACTAGCTAGCATTTAGCCAAGAGCTGATGCTGGCTTTATGCTGCTTACTGACTCACCAGTGTTGTAGTACTGGAGATGTCTCGTGGCCATATATTGAGTGTCTCGGTACGGAAAGTTGCGTGCTCACTATTAGTAACGAGAGACTGGGGAAAGTTGTAACATACAAGTAATTGCCAAAACAAAGGAAACACCAACATAATAGGGCATTGGTCCACCACAAGCGACCAGAACAGCTTTAACGTGCCTTTGCACAGATTCTACAAGTGTCTGAAACTCTATTGGAGGAATGCAACACCATTCTTCCATTAGAAATTCCATTATTTGGTGTTTTGTTGATGGTGGTGGAAAACACTGTCTCAGGCTACGCTCCAGAATCTGCCATAAGTGTTAAAATGGGTTGAGATCTGGTGACTGAGAACACACAGTTTAAACCCCCATATGCTCCTTTGAGACCCCTCTTTCAAAGTTACTGATATCTCTTCCTCTAGCCATGGTAGCCTAAATAATGGGCAAGTGAGCATTTTTATACATGACCCTAAGCACGATGGGATGTTAGTTGTTAATTAATTTAGAAACCTGCTTTCAATATACTATTTATTCCTAATTTACTCAAGTTTTCCTTTACTTTGGCAGTTACCTGTATTTTGTATTTTTTCTATTATAGATCTGTTTGGGTTGGTGATCATTTGTAATTTCCCCTCAACCTGCAGGCTCTCCTTCACTGCAGCCAGTGTGAGTAAAACATTTAAACGTGTTAACCCTCGCAAGGCTGCCGGCCAAGACGGCATCCCTAGCCGCGTCCTCAGAGCATGCGCAGACCAGCTGGCTGGTGTGTTTACGGACATATTCAATCAATCCTTGACCGGTAATTTCATGCAATTCTACACATTTTGCAATAGGGTGGAGACAAATGTTAGCAATTTTTTTATACGATATCTGATGATCAAATGGGGGCCTCCCGGTCAGTAATTTGACCATGACTACTATAAGTTTAGATAGCTGGCTGCTAGACTAACTAAAAAATGTTAGCTAACATGGGCTAATTGAGTGACTGTCAGGTGACTGACATAACAAGAGAAAATGCACAACCAAATTTGCTCCTTGTGTTCTACTATTCTATCTCTCAACAGTAAGTTGGGACCCCGACTGGTCTAAACAATCCCTGGTCTAAATAATCCATATGTTCTCCCGAAATATGAACACGGAAATACTGGACATTTAGAATTCTTATCATGGTGGTGATTTGAAACAATTACAATCATGGTCTTGAATTGGACTCACATTTTTCTGGTCTCCTCACCCTCGCCCCCCTCCCAGTCTCGGTTTTGACTCGATCTTGCCCTTCGATCTTGTTCGTGACTGTGACTCAATTTGCTCTGGTCTTGAATCAGTCTCACTTAAGGTGGTCTCGAACACAACACTGTTACTAACTGTAGTTTATGTGCCGGTGTCCTGTGTGAATTTAAGTTGACTCTCTCTCTCTCTCTCTCTCTCTCTCTCTCTCTCTCTCTCTCTCTCTCTCTCTCTCTCTCTCTCTCTCTCTCTCTCTCTCTCTCTCTCTCTCTCTCTCTCAGCCCTAGGACCATGCCTCAGGACTACCTGGCATGATGACACCTTGCTGTCGCCAGTCCACCTGGCCATGCTGCTGTCGCCAGTTTCAACTGTTCTGCCTGCGGCAATGGAACCCTGACCTGTTAACTGGACGTGCTACCTGTCCCAGACAGCAGGAGCGGTAGAGATACTCTCAATGATCGGCTATGAAAAGCCAACTGACGTTTACTCCTGAGGTGCTGACTTGTTGCACCCTCGACAACTACTGTGACTATTATTATTATTTGATCCTGCTGGTCATTTATGAATATTTGAACATCTTGGACATGTTCTGTTATCATCTCAACCCGGCACAGCCAGAAGAGGACTGGCCACCCCTCATAGCCTGTTTCCTCTCTAGGTTTCTTCCTAGGTTTTGGCCTTTCTCGGGAGTTTTTCCTAGCAACCATGCTTCTACATCTGCATTGCTTGCTGTTTGGGGTTTTAGGCTGGGTTTCTGTACAGCACTTTGATATATCAGCTGATGTAAGAAGGGCTATATAAATAAAAGCATTTGAAATGTATTTGATCTTAGAGAAAATAAGTTATTGAAATGACATAGAGCTATAGGCCTAAGAGTCAAAGAGAGCCTTGAATAGAACAGACCATATAGGATGGATTTTTTGAAATGTAGCTTAATTAATTTGATGAATATTATGTTTTTTCTATTCCAAGAAAAACTCAAATGCATTTCTTACTGTAGGCCTAAGGGTTTCAGTTAGGTAAATATAACCTTGTTACGGGGCTGAGTCACTGGCTTAATGGTGCTCTTCCATCCCGTCTCAGGGAGGGGTGCGTCACTTGAGTAGGTTGAGTCACTGATGTGATCTTCCTGCCCGGGTTTGACCCCCCGGGTTCGTGCCGTGGGGAGATCTTCGTGGGCTATACTCTGCCTTGTCTCAGGATAGTAAGTTGGTGGTTGAAGATATCTCTCTAGTGGTGTGGGGGCTGTGCTTTGTCAAAGTGGATAGGGTTATATCCTGCCTGGTTGGCCCTGTCAGGGGGTATTGTTGGACAGGGCCACAGTGTCTCCCGAACCCCCTGTCTCTGCCTCCTGTATTTATGCTGCAATAGTTTGTGTCGGGGTTAGGTTCTGTCTGTTATATCTGGAGTATTTCTCCTGTCTTATCTGGTGTCCTGTGTGAATTTAAGTATGTTCCCTCTAATTCTCTCCCTCTCCCTCCCCTCCCGGAGGACCTGAGCCCTAGGACCATGCCTCAGGACTAACTGGCCTGATGACTCCTTGCTGTCCCCAGTCCACTTGGTCATACTGCTGCTCCAGTTTCAACTGTTCTGCCTGCGGCTATGGAACCCTGACCTGTTCACCGGATGTGCTACCTTGTCCCGGACCTGCTGTTTTCGACTCTCTCTCTCTACCGCAGCTGCTGTCTCTAACTCTGAATGCTCGGTTATGAAAAGCCTACTGACATTTACTCATGAGGTGCTGACTATTTATTATTATTTGACCCTGCTGGTCATCTATGAACGGTTGAACATCTTGGCCATGTACTGTTATATTCTTAACCCGGGACAGCCAGAAGAGGACTGGCCACCCCTCATAGCCTGTTTCCTCTCTAGGTTTCTTCCTAGGTTTTGGCCTTTCTCGGGAGTTTTTCCTAGCAACCATGCTTCTACATCTGCATTGCTTGCTGTTTGGGGTTTTAGGCTGGGTTTCTGTATTGCACTTTGTGACATTGGATGATGTAAAAAGGGATTTATAGATACTTGTGATTGATTGATTGATTGATTGATTGATTGATTGATACAACGTGTTTCTGTTCCAAGAAAAAAATCGAAAATGCATTTGTTACTGTAGCTGTTTTAGCATAACTTACTTATTGGCATAAAGGCCTACTTAAATATACAGTACATCAATCAATCACTCATTAATTTGTGCATGTCATCATACAGCACACAAGTCATCCATGTCTTTAAATACATTCAAGAATTTTATACAACTAAATAACAAAGGGAGCCTTGATTAATTTTAAAATCACGGCTAAAGTGATTTAACCGCTTGAAACTAGGGGGTACTATTTTCATTTTTGGAAAAATAACGTTCCCAAAGTAAACAGGCTATTTTTCAGGACCAGATAATAGAATATGCATATAATTGACAGCTTAGGTAGGATAGAAAACGCTCTAAAGTTTCCAAAACTGTAAAAATATTGTCTGTGAGTATAACAGAACTGAAATTGCAGGCGAAAGCCTGAGAAAAATCCAATCAGGAAGTGACTCTTATTTAGAAACCTCTGCGTTCCTATGCGTCCCTATTGAGAAGTGAAAGGGATATCAACCATATTCCTTTTTCTATGGCTTCCCTAATGTGTCTAGTGTCACAAGACATAGTTTCAGGCTTTTATTTTGAAAAATGAGCGTGAGCAACAACATTGCGTCAGTGGTCAGCTGGTGGCTCTCAGAGTGATATGTGCGTAATAGACAAATGCGGCCATTGTTTCTCTCGCACCTACTAAGAAGCCAACTGACACGGTTGATATATTATCGAATAGATATTTGAAAAACACCTTGAGGATTGATTATAAAAAAATGTTTGCCATGTTTCTGTCGATATTATGGATCTAATTTGGAATATTTTTTGCCATTGTCGTGACCGCAATTTCCGGTCGATTTCTCAGCCAAACGTGAAGAAAAAACTGAGGTATTTCGGCTATAAAAATAATCTTTATACAAAAAAGGAACATTTGCTATTTAACTGTGAGTCTCGTGAGTGAAAACATCCGAAGCTCGTCAAAGGTAAAAGGTTAATTGGATTGCTTTTCTGATTTTCGTGACCAAGCTGCTTGCTGCTAGCTAGGCATAATGCTATGCTAGGCTATCGATAAACTTGCACAAATGCTTGTCTTGCTTTGGCTGTAAAGCATAATTTCTAAATCTGAGATGACAGGGTGATTAAGCTGTGTTTCAATATATTTCACTTTAGATTTCATGAATCTGAATATTATACAATCAAATTAACCGTTTACCTTTGATGATCTTCGGATGTTTTCACTCACGAGACTCCCAGTTACACAACAAATGTTCCTTTTGTTCCATAAAGATTATTTTTATACCCAAAATATCTCAGTTTGTTTGTTGCATTATGTTCAGAAATCCACAGGAAAGAGCGGTCACGACAACGCAGACGGAAATTCCAAATAGTCTCCATAATGTCCACAGAAACATGTCAAACGTTTTTTATAATCATTCCTCAGGTAGTTTTTAAAATATATATTCGATAATATATCAACCGAGTGTGTAGGTTTTTCAATAACAGCGGGAGGAACAATGGCCACTTTACTCTGTAGTGCAAAAAATCACTCTGAGAGCCCTAACCTAACCACTTACGCAATGTGATCTTTCACGCTCATTTTTCTAAATAAAAGCCTGAAACTATGTCTAAAGTCTGTTGACTTTAATTGTAATTCCTGCAAAAGGTGGCTCTGCAAAGTATTGACTTTGGGGGGGGGGGGTGAATAGTTATGCACCCTCAAGTTTTCATTTTTTTTTGTCTCATTTATTGTTTGTTTCACAAGAATAATATTTTCATCTTCAAAGTGGTAGCCATGTTGTGTAAATCAAATGACACAAATCCCAAATAATCTATTTTAATTCCAGGTTGTAAGGCAACAAAATAGGAAAAATGCCAAGGGGGGTGAATACTTTCGCAAGCCACTGTACAAGGCTTGAAGGCATTGCAATTATGTCTGCTATTTCTGGAGAAATGCTAACATGATCTGTGAGATGGTTCCATGGTGTTTATAAAACGTTACATTTGCGAGCAGTATAACACGGTGAATGAACATTTCCCTTTTCTCTTCATATTGAATCTTTTACCAGATCCTGTGAAAAGTTTGGATATGCGTAAAACCTTTCATAGTCTATGTTGCCTTGTCTGTGCAATTAAGGTGTATCAGGACTCAGATGGAGATACAGGAGGCAGATAGTATGAGTCTCAGTTTATTATAGTTCAAGGGGCAGGCAAAAGGTAAGTCAAGGCAGACAAAGGTTCCTAATCCAAATCAGAGTCAGCCAGGTACAGGACGGTGGATAGGATCAGGACAGGCAGAAAGGGTCAGAACTGGGAAGACCAAGAAAAACTAGAGCACAGGAAAATTCTAATCAAATTCTGTATTTATTGGCCTTATAAATAGCCTAGTGAATTTAAATGTACTTATTGACTAAGTTTGGCATGTCCATGTCCAGACTGCATTTTACAATTGGCCTAAGACCCTATATCAGTGTGAAGGCTATAGCCTATGTTTAACAATGCTTCAATATGGAAATAGTGTGTACTGAACAAATATCTAAACGCAACATGCAACAACTTCAACGATTTTATTGAGTTACAGCTCATATAAGTAAATTAGTTAATTGAAATAAATTCATTAGGCCCTAATCTAAGGGTTTCACATGACTAGGCAGGGGCGTACGCCCACCCACTTGGAAGCCAGGCCCAGCAAATCAGAATGAGTTATTCCCGAAAAAATGGCTTTATTACAGACCGAAATACTCGTCAGTTTCATCAGCCCTCTGGGTGGCTGGTCTCTGACGATCCCGCAGGTGAAGGAGCCGGAAGTGGAGGTCCTGGGCTGGCATGGTTACATGTGGTTGTCAGGCGGTGGGTGTAGCTGGTGCATGAAGTCAGGCGCAGGAGAGCAGAGATGAGTGAACAACACACTTTACTTAAGAAAATAGCACAAGTAACTGTACCAATGTGCGAACAATAACGGTTGCCACAAAACACAGGTGAAAACAGCACCTGGACAAAACCAGCCGGAAACGTATCGACCAGAACAATAAACAATCACACACAAAGGCATGGGAGAAACAGGGTTAAATACATGACCAGTAATTGGGAAATGAAAACCAGGCGTGTGGTAAACAAAGACAAAACCAATGGAAAATGACAAGTGGATCGGCGATGGCTAGAAGACCGGCGACGCCGAGCGCCGCCCGAACAAGGAGAGGAACCGACTTCGGAGGAAGTCGTGACAGTGGTCTGCGGTTGTGAGGCCGGTCAGACGTACTGACAAATTCTCTAAAACAACATTGGAAGCGGCTTATGGTAAAGAACTGAACATTTAATTATCTGGCAACAGCTCTGTTGGACATTCCTGCAGTCAGCATGCCAATTGCACACTCCTTCAAAATGTGAGACATCTGTGGCATTGTGTTGTGTAATGATTATGCTGTCTATCCCTGTTTGGGATAGGGGGCAACATTTTCACGTTGGATGAAAAGCATGCCCACACTCTGAAGTTTCTAAAACTGTTTGAATGATGTATGTGAGTATAACAGAACTCATATGGCAGGTGAAAACCTGATAAAAATCCAACCAGGTCGTGGGAAATCTGAGGTTTGTAGTTTATCAACTCTTGGCCTATCAAATACACAATGTCTATGGGGTCAAATTGCACTTCCTAAAGCTTCGACTAGACGACAACAGTCTTTAGAACCTTGTTTGATGCTTCTACTGTGAAGGAGGGGGGACTGGGAGCTGAATGAGTCAGTGGTCTGGCAGAGTGCCATGAGCTCGTGACGCACATTCATGTGATAGTTAGCTTGAGTTCCATTGCATTTCTGAAGACAAAGGAATTATCCGGTTGGAACATTATTGAAGATTTATGTTAAAACATCCTAAAGATTGATTCTATACTTCGTTTGACATGTTTCTACGGACTGTAATGGAACTTCTTTCATTTTCTTCTGCTCGTGCGTCATGAATTTAGATTACTGGTCTGAACGCGATAAAAAAAGGAGGTATTTGAACATAAAGATGAACTTCATCGAACAAATCAAACATTTATTGTGGAACTGGGATTCCTGGAAGTGCATTCTGATGAAGACCATCAAAGGTAAGTGGATATTTATAATGCCATTTCTGACTTCTGTTGACTCCAACATGGCGGATATCTGTTTGGCTTGATTTGTTGTCTGAGCACCGTACTCAGATTATTGAATGCTTTTTCCGTAAAGTATTTTTGAAATCTGACACAGCAGTTGCATTAAGGAGAAGTATATATTTATTTCTGTGAATACCAGTTGTATCTTTTACAAATTTTTATTATGAGTATTTCTGTGAATTGATGTGGCTCTCTGCAAAATCACCGGATGTTTTGGAAGCAAAACATTACCGAATGTGACGCGTCAATGTAAACTGAGATTTTTGGATGAAAATATATACTTTATCGAACAAAACATACATGTATTGTGTAACATGATGTCCTATGGAACCCCTAGCCATAAGAAGTTTTAAGCAGTGTTTTTTTATATGACATACCTGTCAGTTGGATGGATTATCTTGGCAAAGGAGAAATGCTCACTAACAGGGAAGTAAACAAATTTGTGCACAAAATGTGAAGAGAAATAATATTTTTTGTGCATATGGAACATTTCTGCGACCTTTTAGCTCAGCTCATGAAACATGGGAGCAACACTTTACTTTGTTTTTTTGTTCAGTATAATTAGAACAATGTGGACTGCAAACACGTTAAAAATATTTAACGAACTAGGCTATAATGGATTTAACATTCACATTGGAGTTGATGAGAATGCAATAAATAATAGACTGCATGTACATACTAAGCTTGGGCGGTATCCAGATTGTCGTACCTTCATACCGACCTTGTGCATTACTGGGATATTCAGTAAAAGCAACACTGAACACAAGTGGCGCTATTTTAAAACCCTAATGAATCTTTGTAATTCGAAGGTTAGTCATGCTAACAAGTACAAGTCAAATCCCATAGAGAATGCTAACTAGATGCTAATGAGCACATTGCAAACATTTGATAAAGTCTCTGACATTAAGTATTTGCAGGACAGACAACCTGCCTCAAAAGGTAACAAAAAAATAATATTCAGTTTGCTGCATGCACAAAACAAATAATAGACAGCAAGATTCTTGATCCTAGAGGGGATTCTCTACTGGTACCAAGCGAAGCTTGATTTTGGAAAAAGCTAACCACTTAGCTAGATAGCTAACTAGCTATTAAATTAGAAAACCAAATGCACTACAGAGGTAGTGCGTACAGCCCAGCACATCACTGGGGCCAAGCTTCCTGCCATCCAGGACCTACATACCAGGCGGTGTCAGAGGAAGACCCAAAAAATTGTCAAAGACTCCAGGCACCCTAGCATAGACTGTTCTCTCTGCTACGCATGGCAAGCTGTACCGGAGTGCCAAGTCTAGGTTTAAAAGTGTAACAAAATAAACCCATGTCACACCCTGGCCTGACCAAATAAAGAAAGAAAACACAAAATACTAAGACCAAGTCATGACAAAAAGGCAGGGTAGCCTAGTGGTTAGAGCGTCGGACTAGTAACTGAAAGGTTGCGAGTTCAAATCCCCGAGCTGACAAGGTACAAATCGTTCTGCCTCTGAACAGGCAGTTAACCCACTGTTCCTAGGCCGTCATTGAAAATAAGAATTTGTTCTTAACTGAATTGCCTAGTAAAATAATGATAAATAAAATAAAGCATTGACTCTCTACCGATACCCCCTGTATACAGTCTCACTATTGTTATTTTACTGCTGCTCTTTTATTATTTGTTACTTTTATTTCTTATTCTTATATTTTTTAAACTGCATTGTTGGTTAAGGGCTTGTAAGTAAGCATTTCACCGTAAGGTATTTTGTATTCGGTGCATGTGACAAAACATTTGATTTGATTTTTATAGATCGGTCAATCTTACTGAAAGCAAGTCTAAGAACCTGTAGATCTGTTGTATGTGTGCCAGTTCTATGATTCTTAAGTTTAGTTTGTGCATCTTTTACTTTCGAATTCGTACACCAGTTTCAAACAGCTGACAAGATACACTATATATACAAAAGTATGCGGACACCCCTTCAATTTAGTGGATTCGGCTATTTCAGCCATGCAATCGCCATAGGCAAACATTGGCAGTTGGAATGGCCTTACTGAAGAGCTCAGTGACTTTCAACGTGGCACCGTAATAGGATGCCACCTTTCCAACAAGTCAGTTTGTTAAATTAGCGTGTAAAAATCATATGTCCTCGGTTGCAGCACTCACTACCGAGTTCCAAACTGCCCCTGGAAGAAACGTCAGCACAATAACTGTTTGTCAGGAGCTTGTCAGGTTTCCATGGCCGAGCAGCCGCACACAAGCTTTAGATCACCATGCACAATGCCAAGCGTCGGCTGGAGTGGTGTAAAGCTAGCCACCATTGGACTCTGGAGCAGTGGAAACGCGTTCTTTCTTCACCATCTGCCAGTCTGATGGACGAATCTGGATTTGGCGGATGCCAGGAGAACACTACCTGTCCGACTGCATAGTGCTATCTTTAAAGTTTGGTGGAGGAGGAATAATGGTCTGGGGCTGTCTTTCATGTTTCGGGCTAGGCCCCTTAGTTCCAGTGAATGGAAATCTTAACGCCACAGCATACAATGGCATTCTAGATGATTCTGTGCCTCCAACTTTGTGGCAACAGTTTGGGGAAGGCCTTTTCCTTTTTCAGCGTGACAATGCCTCCGTGCACAAAGCGAGGTCCATACAGAAATTATTTGTCGAGATCGGTGTGGAAGAACTTGACTGGCCTGCACAAAGCCCTGACCTCAACCCCATTGAACACCTTTCGAATGAATTGAAACACCGACTGCGAGCCAGGCCTAGTAGATCAACATTAGTGCCCAACCTTACTAATGCTCTTGTAGCTGAAGGAGTCCCCGCAGCCATGTTCCAACATCTAGCGGAAAGCCTTCCCAGAAAATGCACAGTGCATAGTATGGAAACTTCATACATGCAGTGGGTATACATTCCAAGTTACAGTATTTCCGTTATAACATGTTTAATGACGTCACAAAATGACATTAATGATTTATAGATCACCTCTGACCATTCCTCACATTCTATGTTAGAAACATTGTTCCAGTATTCACTTTGGAATGTGTTAGAGTTTCAGTCTGTTTGAAACAAAGTACATTCCTTTGGTGAATCTTGAGAGCGCAGACTTGAATTTTCTCCCTTGATTTACAACAGGATGTGAGTTGTTAACCCCCCTAGTCCTTTCCTTCCCCCTCTCTGCAGTTGAAAGGGAGCCTGATTGAAGTTATTCATTGTAAACCTGATCTGACCTATTTGGATTCTTATTGACAGTCATGACATCATCAAGCGTTGATTATTTTAATCAGCTGTGTAGTGCTAGGGCAAAAAACAAAACGTGCAATCCGTTAGTCCCCAGGACCGAGTTTGGGAAACCCTGCCATATAGGGATTTGCAGTTCGCAAACTAGTTGTTCTTTTTTTTAAAAAAAAGTATTGTCCCATCGCTGCAACTCCCGTACGGACTTGGGAGAGGCGAACGTCGAGAGCCATGCGTCCTCTGAAATACGACCCTGCCAAGCCGCACTGCTTCTTGACACACTGCTTGCTTAACCCGGAAGCCAGCCACACCAATTTCTAAGAGGTAACACCGTACTGCTGGCGCGTGTCAGTGTGCATGCGCCCGACCGCTACATGAGTCACTAGTGCGCGATGGGAAAAGGACATCCCGGCCGGCCAAACCCTCCCCTAACCCGGATAAAACCGGGCTAATTGTGCGCCGCCTCATGGGTATCCTGGTGGTGGCCAGCTGAGACACAGCTTAGGATCATCCCCGGGTCTGAAGTGACGCCTCAAGCACTGTGATGCAGTGCCTTAGACTGCTGCGTCACTCGGGAGGCAGTGTTTGGACCGCAACCATGGTCTGAGAGACATTTAGGTGCCTTTGGCAAACTCCAAGCAGGCTGTCAAGTGCATTTTACTGAGGAGTGGCTTCGGCCTGCCACTCTACCATAAAGGCCTGATTGGTGGAGTGCTGCAGAGATGGTTGTCCTTCTGGAAGGTTCTCCCATCTCCACAGAAGAACTCTGGAGCTCTGTCAGAGTGACCATTGGGTTCTTGGTCACCTCCCTAATCAAGGCCCTTCTCCCTCGATTGCTCAGTTTGGCCATATGGCCAGCTCTAGGTAGAGTCTTGGTGTTCCGAACTTCTTCCATTTAAGAATGATGGAGGCCACTGTGTTCTTGGGGACCTTCAATGCTACAGAGATTTTATGGTACCCTTCCCCAGATCTGTGCCTCGACACAATCCTCTCAGAGCTCTACAGACTATTCATTCGACCTCATGGCTTGGTTTTTGGTCTGACATGCACTATAAACTGTGGGACCTTTAAATAGACAGGTGTGTGCCTTTCCAAATTATGTCCAATCAATTGAATCTACCACAGGTGGACTCAAATCAATCATCTCAAGGATGATCAATGAAAACAGGATGCACCTGAGCTGAATTTTGAGTCTCATAGCAAAGGGTCTGAATAGTTATGTAAATAAGGTATTTCTGTTTTTTATATTTAAGAAATTAGCCAAAATAAAAACGTATCACTTTGTCATTATGGGGTATTGTGTGTAGGTTGATGATGTATGAAAAGTAAGTACTTGTTTAGCCAGTACATCAAGTCCCTCATTCCACTCTTCCCTCACATGGGCTGGGACCCAAGTAAATCTTATCTGTCCAATCCTGTCATGGGTTTGTAGTACATCATAAAGCAGGTCTTGTCTGCTACGTGAGTTAAAGAACTGCAGACTCATCAACACTGCGCATGAATCAGTGCAAATAACTGCTCTGTCTGGCTTGATTTCCTCCACCATTGGGGCGGCAGGGTAACCTAGTGGTTAGCGTGTTGGACTAGCAACCGAAAGGTTGCAAATCCCCGAGCTGACAAGGTACAAATCTGCCGTTCTGCCCCTGAACAGGCAGTTAACCCACTGTTCCTAGGCCGTCATTGAAAATAAGAACTTGTTCTTAACTGACTTAATAAAAAAAATATGTCCATCAGCTCCACCATATATACAGCCAGATTATCTGTAATACATTCCCTGACTGCCACCCCACATTCCTGCTTTACAAATGCTAATAGAGTACGTCCTTGAACCATCTATGTAAATGGCCACATAATCCTGATACACAGTATCCAGACGTCTCTTAAGCAAATCAGATGGATCAACACCCGTCCTATTTTTCCGTAGTCGCTTCCAAAACTTCCAGATCAACTACTGGAGGCAGGAGTAGCCATGGTGGGTTTACAGGAATAGCTATCGGTGGACTAAAGTCCCTTCCATACAGTCCCATCTCCCTCGCCTGGGTATTACCCACCCACCTAAAGCTTGTGTTGTTCTGTCCTTGCTCATGTTCCCAGCATGCCAGTAAAATTTCGATCGCAGGATGAGACACCCCATGTCCCTGTAGGCTGACCCAATAATTAATTGCCAGCTGCTGTCTCCTAATCTGAAATGGCATATCACCATCATCACCTGCAATGCTGACACTGAGGAGGTCCAAAACGTCCCACTAGATATTACACTACATAGTCCTTGCTCTTGTATGACCCTTTCCAATGAGGTCTGTGCTGCCTAATCATATGTTATACTGCAATAGGTTATTACAGATCAGATCAATGCAAAATACATGGACCTTAATGAATGTCATGCCCTGGCCATAGAGAGGCTTTTATTCTCTATTTTGTTCGGCCAGGGTGTGACTAGGGTGGGCATTCTAGTTTCTTTATTTCTATGTTTTCTGTTTCTATGTTTTGGCTGGATATGGTTCCCAATCAGGAACAGCTGTCTATCGTTGTCTCTGATTGGGAATCATACTTAGGTAGCCTGTTTTTCCAACTTAGTTGTGGGTAGTTGTCTTTGTTAGTGGCTTGTATAGCCCTAGGAAGATTCATGTTGTTGTTGTTGTTGTTGTTGTTGTTGTTGTTGTTGTTGTTGTTGTTGTTGTTGTTGTTGTTGTTGTTGTTGTTGTTGTTGTTGTTGTTGTTGTTGTTGTTGTTGTTGTTGTTTTGTTGTTGTTGTTGTTGTTGTTGTTGTTGTTTCTTGTATGCTCACCACGCTGCACCTTGGTCCGGTCATTTCCCTGACGACGTTCGTGACAATGAGGAAGGTCCATCCCCCCACTCCTTCCCCGTCAGACAGCACATCACATGAAGCTCCTTCTTATACCTTCCCACCACTCTCTCAATGTGTTCTGCCCAGGTCAGTCTGGTGTCAAAGGACACGACAATGAACCTGAAGGCCACCACCCTCTCCAAGTTTCTCCCATATAACCTCAAGCGTACCTCTCCCACCTTCCTCCTGGCAAATAAAACCGTCTGAGTTTTCTCTATAGAGAACCTGAATCCCCACATTAATGCCCACAGCTCAATTGCTTCCTGTACCTGCCTGACTATGTATGGCACATTTCTTCCCCTCTTCCATAAGGCCCCATCATCTGTAAATAACAACCTCCCAATATTTCATTTTTTTATTGAACCTTGATTTAACTAGGTAAGTCACAGAACAAATTCTTATTTACAATGATGGCTGTGCTTGAGAGTAAACATCATTGATCATGATTGAGAACAACAGGGGACTAATCACGCTCCTGCGGTGTGCCTTTGTCCACCAAGTAGCTTCCTGATAGAGACCTCCCCACCCTCACCTGGAAATCAGGAAATCCTTTATCCAGTTGTACATTCTTCCTCCTACCCCTATAATATCAAGCTTGATTAACAACCCTTCCTTCCACATCATATCATACACCTTCTCCTCATCAAAAAAAGACAGCTACAACAGTCTCTTTGTTCACCTGAGCCTTCTGGACCTCTGCTTGTAACCAGAGCACTGGGTCCATAGTTCCCCTCCCCTTCCTGAACCCACTCTAATGTGGCGATACTTGCCCCCTGCTCTCCAGTAAGTATGTCAGCATCTCCGTAATCATACGTTTCATAATCTTACATACATATGATGTTAAATAAAGCTATTGACCGATAGCTTGTTGGCCTCGTTGGGTCCTTCCCTGGCTTCCGAATTGTTACCACCACTGTCTCCTTCCAGCTGCCAGGAAGTTTTCCCTCCTCCCACACTCTGTTGTACAACACCAATACCTTATGCATTGACTCATCACTAAGATGGACCAACATAACATAGCACACCTCATCTTTCCCAGGTGAAGTTAACCCAGCCTTACCTTTTACCCTTTTCATCTTAGCCATGGTAAATTGTGCATTCAACGCATTATTTACATCCTCCCACCTAGTCAGCACTCCAGGGTGCTCCTCTCTAGTTCTCTCTCTCTCTCCCCCACTGCCCCTCCTTTGACAAATTTGCAGCCGTGCACTTGGACAAAGGCTTTGGCCATCACCTCTGCCTTCTCCTCATCTATTACTGACATATCCTCCCTACTCGTCAACACGAGATAATCCCACTCCCTTCTGACCCCACTCATTCTGTTAATCATCCCCCACACTTCTCCCACAGGTGTCGTCCTTCCAATGGTGTCACAGAACTGATGACAACATGCCCTTTTTGCCTGACGGATAGTTCTCCCCACCAGTGCCTGAGCCTACTTATACTGAATCGGATGTTGGAAATTATGCGTCCTTTTCAGTACTCTAAATGCCCTGTTCCTACTGCCCCATCCACCATGGGACTGCTTTCCTCCTCCTCCCTGAACTCTTAGGTATAGCCTCAGTAGCTTCCCGCACCTGAGCCATCACCTGATCACTCAGCTACTGAAACTGATCCCACTTTGCCCTTCTAAACACCCACCTGCTCTCTCCATCCACTGACACCTCCTCCTCCCTCCAGCCTACTGTGCATACTGTGGGGCAATGATCACTTCCTACTGTTGACTTCAACCATACCTCCCACTCACAGATTTCTGCCATCACACTAGATACCAGTGTGAGGTCCAAGGCAGACTCTTTCCCTGTGGCTACATCAATCCTGGTCCCTCTGCCATCATTCAGGCACACCAGATCTTTCATTTCTATCAGATTTTATATCACTTGGCCATTTCAATCCATCCGTTTCACCTGCCCAGAGCGTGTTGTGGGCATTTAAAATCCCCACACCATATTATCTTACTTCTATCCTGGCCCTCCACCCTCTCCAGCACTTCCAGGTCCAATAACTGACAAGGATTATAGTAGTTCACTAGCAACTAGCAACCCTGTGTTTGAACACCTCCACTCCCACATATTCTTGTTCAATACCTTTGCCTATCATCCTGTAAGGAAGTCCTTGCTTTATGAAGGTGGCACATCAGGCTTAGCTGGCATATCCACAATGAACTGCTTGAACTCCTACCTGTTAGACAACAGGCTTCAAGCCTTCCATTGTAGTATTACTACCATAAATAAGATCCAGTAATACATGGCTCCAGCCCTTGCTGATTGAGGCCTTCTCGAACCTCTGCCCATGTCAACCCTGTCATACTCAGATGTCTCCCAGGCGCATTCACTATTAGATGAATCCTCTCTGTTTTAGACTTTGCTTTAGCTGTGCTATCGATAGCTTCTGCTATAAATGTCGCCAACTTTCTCTTATCTATGTATACCATATCGCCGCCCACCTGCTCCGTAATCCCCGGTCTAGATGATCATACCCATCTCTCCCTTGAACCTGTGTTTTCATGGACCTGGACCACCATCACTGCCTTAGCATATGACAACTTTCTCTCCACTCTCACTGCCTGCTTCATTGCCTCACACCCACCATATGCCACACTATGAGCACCCCCACAGCTGCAGAACTTTGGTTGTGCACCATCCCTACACTTCCCATACTCATGGTCCCTTCCACACCTGGCACACCTCTTTTTCTCTTTACAGGCTGTTGCCACATGCCCAAACCTCTGGCAGTTGTAATGTCTTAAAGGCTTAGGTACATAAGTCCTCACAGAATAACTCATACAGTGCCTTCGGAAAGTATTCAGACCCCTTGACTTTTGCCACATTTTGTTATGTTACAGCCTTGTTCTAAAATTGATTACATTTTTTTTTTAATCCTCAGCAATTGCACTGTCCTTGAAGTGTAAGAGAACAGACGGGCTATCTACCCTCACTCCATCCCTTGTTGCTTGCAACTGCCGCCACACCGAGTAAAGTTTGATTGTTTGCTTATCAACAAATGATACCGGAGCTCCGATTTTAAGTTTTCAAAGCCCACTTTCAAGGTAGCCCCCCCCCCCCCCAAAAAAAACTATCCTTCTAATTTTCTAATTTCAGGTTCTCTTGAAGTCTATCGGGATCCACAATACGAGACAGTTTGGTCAAACATACATATACACACACAGTGAAACGAATCCGGCAGCGTAAGCATACACGAAACAGCCGATTGGAACTATTTTCCTGTTTGATCGCTTGATTTTATGGGTATTATGACTCATACTGTGCACTCTAACATCAGCAAAGCGCTCACCCACACAAAGCCACACACATGGTCTGCAGTTGTGAACAGAGTGCACATTTTAGAGTGATGTGTAATGATCATGCTGTTTAATCATCTTTTTGATATGTCCCACCTGTCAGCTGGATGGATTATCTTGGCAAAGGGGAAATGCTCACTAACAGGGATGGAAAGAAATTTCAGAGAAATAAGCCTTTTGTGCAAATGGAACTGGGATTTTTATTTCAGTTCATGAAACATTGGACCAACACTTTACATGCTGTGTTAATATTTTTGCTTTATCCCTTTTTCTATGATATCCAATTAGTAGATACAGTCTTATCCCATCACTTGCATGTGCCCCACAAGGAGTCGCTAGAGCGCAATGGTACAAGGAAATCACGGCTGGCCAAACCTTCCTCTAATACAGACGACGCTGGACCAATTGTGCACCGCCTCATGGGTGTCCTGGTCACGGCCAGCTGTGACACAGCCTGGGATCGAACCCTGGTCTGTAGTGATGCCTTAGACCACTGCACCAAATAGAAGGCCATACATTTATATTTTTGTTCAGTGTAAAATTCCCTATGGGAAAACGATTGGAACCATTTCAGTTTTACCGCTAGGTTTTATGGGTATTATGACACCACCACTGTGGGGCGCTATAGACGTACAGTCACTGTCCAGAATTCAGTTTCCATTTAAAAAAAAAAAAACATCTGAACAGTAGGCTACAGTTCCTTAGACATGCCATAGGTCTATTTGAAGTCCCCATATAGCGCCTCACAATAGTCACACATAACATAGCCGGCACAGCTATCATCCTCCTTTACCCTTTCACCAGATCTTTCCCAAACATACATTATCTGGCCCTCCCGCCTTCTCTTTATTTTCAACTCTCCATTTTGCAGCTTTTCTCTTGTTGAATGAAATGCAGACATTTTCCTTTTTGCCTCTGTGGATCGTTAACCTTTTCTACTGGTTCCTAAAAGCATTTGACGATTGATGTGTAGGCTATTACAGTTACCCCTCGATCACACCAACAGTGTCATTGCATTTTGGTACACCAGAAGTACATTTGGGATGCTGCACTGTGTGCTGTTCAATATTTTCAGCTGGTGCATTGCATTACCATGCGTGCGCTGGTACAAATTGAATTTCATAAAAGTTCCCCATGGCAGGGGTGGCACCATGGAGAGGCCAAATGATAATGACTAGTGTGTAGTTTGAAATGAGAAGATGCTGTTTGAACAACTGGAAATGTATCTCTGGTAAGAATGACACTGGGACAATTCATCATTACTACACTTGGGTAGTGTGCCCTCTTGGATAGTTTTCACGAAACCATCCAACACAACTGTTCTGTGCATGATATAGCATTCCATCATGCAGGGCAAGCTAGTCATTTGAAATCAGTACTATATATGGGAACAACCAGTTTAATTTATTGATGTTGCTAGATATTAATGTGACAGAAGAATAGAATATGCTAGCCTATGAAACCAGTAGGATGATATAATAACTTTCATTATTAGCTGTGGTTGAACAAGGGGAAAATTATTTTCTCCATGCTGCAAACCGTTCTGCCGCCTTGTGAAGCACATGTTATTCAAGTATGGAAAAATGCAGGCTAGACATCCAACAAAAACAACATACATCATGACTCTAAACCCGCCTGCCCCGCGGATATAATTGCAGGGGACTGCGGGTTATGAGTCAACCCGCGCACGTGTATGTGGCTCATCCTAACAGTATCCATCAGCAGTACCACAGCATGGCCTGTCACGGAAAACACTGGCCTCTTACTAAAACTTGAAAATAAAAGAAAGCGGCACACTCTTGGAGCTCAGATGCAAAAATGTAATACCAACGTTTCGACAGCCAAGCTGTCTTCATCAGGGTATAATCACAAACACTGCGGGATGACTCGTTTATATAGTATCAAAAGACACAGGTGTCTGTAATCATGGCCAGGAGTGGCCTAATATCATTGGTTAATAATCAAATATTAAAATGTCATACAAAGAACAGCATACAAACAAATGGATAGCATACGATCATAGATTAATTTGACTATACAAGTTTACACACAATTACAATGGCAAAGTCACAATGATCACAAGAATGGCTTCAGATCAAAGTCTACGTTGAGACCGAAGGGCGCAAGGGTCTTTAAATTAAAGATCCAGGCAGCCTCTCGTTTTAACAATAAATTAACATAAAACTAACATTAATACTATTGAATGTGGTTTATCTCTTTTTTTTGGCTCTATACTCCAGCGTTTCATGAGGTGACAGTACCGTTTTATTTTAGGGTTTTTTCGTATTTGTTTTACTGTTTAGAAATGAAAACACTTTGTATATCTAGTAATAGTCACACTGTAGGTATTTGGAGTGTATTAAAGTAGTCAAAGGTTTAGTATTTGGTCCCATAATCCTAGCGCACAATGACTCTTCACACTATTTGGATGCATTTGCAGTTTGTCTTGGGTTATGTTTTGCTCAATATAAACTGCATGATGAATGATGATTGGAGTAATATTCTTTCTGAGTAGATACAGTAAGATGTTTTCTGAACACACAATTTAAAAAAATCATGAATCATGAATACTGATGACTGATAAAGTTACAGAGGCTACAACAAAACATGCTAACCTTTCACCATTACCAATAACAGGGGACATTCACATTTTTGGGGGGGTATGAGGGTAGCCTATTGGTTAGAGCGTTGGACTAGTAACCGAAAGGTTGCAAGTTCAAATCTCTGAGCTGACAAGGTACAAATCTGTCGTTTTGCCCCTGAACAGGCAGTTAACCCACTGTTCCTAGGCCGTCATTGAAAATAAGAATTTGTTCTTAACTGACTTGCCTAGTAAAATAAAGGTACAATTAAAAATAAAATAAAAATGCATCTTTGTCCCCTCTGTAACTTTCTCACTTTCTATCATTCACAATGTATTCATAATTATCCATAATCATGGTAGTATCCACATTAACGTAGACGTGTTCAGAAACATCTTCTATTCTTACTTTCTTTCTCAGTTCTCTATCTCCTTCCCTTGCTTCCTTTCCTTTCGTCCTTTCCTAACATAATTTCCTAGCTCCAATTCATTTTTGAAAGTCCACCCTCTACTTAATCTAACAGTCTCTTTGCTCTTGTCCACCTCTAGACCACCAGATTCCTCAAGTCCATGCAAGACCTTGGCCCAAGCAGAAATCACCACAAGGATTCATCAGATGCACAAGGGAGAGAGGGGAAAATGTGTACATCAGACACCTCTTCCCTGTCTCTCTTTTTTCTCCTGGTGGGCAACAATACCACACTCACTCATGTTTCAACATCATCTGGTGGAGGGATAGATGGGGAGGTGTCCATCCATTGCACAGGAAAGACACATCTTCTCTGTCTCTGTTTCTCCTGGTGGGCAGCAATATACACTTACCTCACTCTAGTCCACCTCGTTGTGTTATAGTGAAATGCCCCTTAAAATATACTTCAGCACTAAATTGGGAAATGCTCACCAAGCAAGAAAAGATCCTGGAACAGCAAACACTCATCCTACGCTTCATGGCAGAATGCTGCAGAATAGGTGATCGAAGAAGGCCTTCTGCCGTCAAAGGATAAAAAATGTCTCCAGAACTCACAAATAGTTAATACAAAACAACAGTGAAAAAATCCTAAATCAAATACAGAAAACAATTAACCCTATCAACACTAGTGGGCTTCCCATGGGAAAAGGAAACGGTTATTCATGGGAAAGTTCACCCATATTTCCTTACCCTGTAAGCAGACTAAGTTATGACAGCTGTCCATGCTTTGGTTTTGTTTACCACTCTTTCAAATGAAAACTTTTAGAATTTTTGGCACCAATCCAATGCAAGTCAATAATACTTATATTAATATTTTGTGTGCTTTATGTCAGAAGCTGTCTGTTTCAAGTAAATTTTCTAGATTTTTTATGTCACGTGCACGTGCAAGTAGAGTGAAATGCCTTTATTGTAAGCTCTAAACCCAATAATGCAGTAATCAATAACAATGTAATACTAAAAATAACATAATGAATGATGTCAGTGAAGACACTTGCCAGCTGGTCAGAGCATGCTCTGAGTACACATCCTTGTTATACCTGCGGCTTTGTAAATGTTAACCTGTTTAAAGGTCTTACTCATCGTCTGGGACAGCTGGTGCTCTCATGCATGGTTCATTGTTGCTAGCCTCGATTTGAGTATAGAAGGCATTTAGCTCGTCTGGTACACTAGTGTCACTGGGCTATCTGTGATAGTTTGCAAGCCCTGTCACATCCAACGAGCATCAGAGCCAGTATAGTAGGATTTGATCTTAGTCCTGTATTGACCCTTTGCCTGTTTGATGGTTCGTCAGAGGATGCAGCTGGATTTCTTAGTGCCCCACTACTTGAAAGCTGAAGCTCTAGCCTTTAGCTCAGTGAGGATGTTGCCTGTAATCTATGGCTTTTAGTTGGGATATGTACGTACGGTCACTGTGGGGACGATGTCGTCGATATACAGTTGAAGTCGGAAGTTTACATACACCTTAGCCAAATACATTAAACTCAGTTTTTCACAATTCCTGACATTAAATCCTAGTAATAATTCCCTGTTTTAGGTCATTTATGATCACCACTTTATTTTAAGAATGTGAAATGTCAGAATAATAGTTGAGAAAATTATTTATTTCAGATGTTATTCTTTCATCACATTCCCAGTTGGTCAGAAGTTTTCATACATTCAATTAGTATTTTGTAGCATTGCCTTTAACTTGTAGCCTTCCACAAGCTTCCCACAGTAAGTTGGAGGAATTTTGGCCCATTCCTCCTGACAGAGCTGGTGTAACTGAGTCAGGTTTGTAGACCTCCTTGTTCGCACATGTTTTTCAGTTCTGCCCACACATTTTCTATAGGATTGAGGTCAGGGCTTTGTGATGGCCACTCCAATACATTGACTTTGTTGCCCTTAAGCCATTCTGCCACAACTTTGGAAGTATGCTTGGTGTCATTGTCCATTTGGAAGACCCATTTGTGACCAAGCTTTACCTTCTTGACTGATGTCTTGAGATGTTGCTTCAATATATCCACATAATTGTCCATCCTCATGATGCCATCTATTTTGTGAAATGCACCAGTCCCTTATGCAGCAAAGCACCCCCACAACATGATATACTGCCACCCCCATGCTTCATGGATGGGATGCAAACCGTAGTCTGGCATTTTATGGCGGTTTTGGAGCAGTGGCTTCAACCCTGCTGAGCGGCCTTTCGGGTTATGTCGATATAGGACTCGTTTTTACTGTAGATATAGATAATTTTGTACCTGTTTCCTCCAGCATCTTCACAAGGTCCTTTGCTATTGTTCTGGGATTGATTTGCACTTATTGCACCAAAGTACGTTCCTCTCTAGGAGACAGAACACGTCTCCTTCATGAGCGGTTTGACGGCTGCGTGGTCCCATGGTGTTTATACTTGCTTACCATTGTTTGTACAGATGAACGTGGTACCTTCAGGTGTTTGAAAATTGCTCCCAAGGATGAACCAGACTTGTGGTCTCCAATTTTGTCTCTGAGGTCTTGGCTGATTTCTTTTGATTTTCCCATGATATCAAGCAAAGAGGCTCTGAGTTTGAAGGTAGACCTTGAAATACATCCACAGGTACATCTCCAATGGACTCAAATGAGGTCAATTAGCCTATCAGAAGCTATCAGCTTCTAAATTCATGACATAATTTTCTGGAATTTTCCAAGCTGTTTAAAGGCACAGTCAACTCAATGTATGTAAACTTCTGACCCACTGGAATTGTGATACAGTGAATAATAAGTGAAATAATCTGTCTGTAAACAATTTCTGGAAAAATGACTTGTGTCATGCACAAAGTTGATGTCCAAACTGACTTGCCAAAACTATAGTTTGTTAACAAGAAATGTGTGGAGTGGTTAAAAACGAGTTTTAATGACTCCAACCTAATTGTATGTAAACTTCCGACTTCAACTGTACTTATTAATGCAGCCGGTCACTGGTGTGGTAAACTCCTCAATGCCATCGGATGAATCCCGGGACAAATTCCAGTCTGCGAAACAGTCCTGTAGCTTAACATGCCCTTTATCGGACCACTTCCGTATTGAGTGCTTCACTGGTACTTCCTGTTTGAGTTTTTGCTTGTAAGCAGGAATCAGGAGTTATGGTCAGAATTTCCAAATGAAGGGAGAGGGAGAGCTATGTATGTGCGTGTCTGTGTGTGGATTAATGGTGATCAATATTTTTTTTGACATTAGTTTCACAGATGACATGCTACTAGAAAAGAGGTGAGACAGATTTCAGTTTTCCTGCATTTACATCCTCGCCCAATAGGAGCACCTCCACTGGGTGAGCATGGCCTAGTCTCGCATTGCCATACCTCCAAAATCACGTTGTGAAATCTGTGCATCGAGCAGGAGCAGAGGACACAGGGGAAAACATGCTTTTTGACATGTATCACTCAGAGACACCCGGGCACATAAAACTGCACATCATCGCAGCCTTGAAAGATGAGTCATCTAATCTCAGAGTTGTGATGACTCCTTCAGCACTGGGAATGGTGGTAGACTTTATGGGTGTCCATAATGTATGCATTCAGTTACACAAAACTATGGACCACCACAAGACCTTGAGTCCTACATGCAGGCATATGGAAGAGCGGGGAGGGATGGAACAATCTTACTTATACTGTACAATAGAAGATATCTTGTTGGAATTTCATATAAAATGAGACTGTATGTGTCAAACAGTACCAGCTGCAGGCGGATGAAACTGTTACAGCTCTTTGATGAGTTCACGCAACCAATATCACCCAAACACGACTGCTGTGACTATTGTGCTACCTCATGCAACTGTATGGACGTATGTTCTGGCAATTAAAGTCCTATGAAGAAGCATGCAGGACAACTATTACAACCAAGACATAGGCTGGTCAGTGAAGAGCATAGGCAATACCTGAGAGAGAAATTACATTACTTTGCACTTGAGAAGGTGCACACAGGTGTTCATGGGAATGTCTCTGTTTATTGCACATCAGCCAATGAGGGTAACCCTAAAAAAATCATCCAAAACATTCAGAGGGCAATTCCCTCACTTTTCTGAATTGAGGACATTTTTTCTGCTCTGCCCATTACTGACATGAGACATACAGTGCCTTGCGAAAGTATTCGGCCCCCTTGAACTTTGCGACCTTTTGCCACATTTCAGGCTTCAAACATAAAGATATAAAACTGTATTTTTTTTTGAAGAATCAACAACAAGTGGGACACAATCATGAAGTGGAAACAACATTTATTGGATATTTCGAACTTTTTTAACAAATTAAAAACGGAAAAATTGGGCGTGCAAAATTATTCGCCGCAAGGCGATTAAGATAAGTAGAGTAAGGTGTTTGTATGATTAATACCATACTCATCCTTCTACCATAATCAGTTTAAATTGAATTATTAGTCTGCATGTAAACATACATAGTGTTCATCATCCCCCAAAACCTGAGTGATGATGATTAGGATGATGATTCAGTGTTGGGACAATTTGGTGCTTTTGCAAACATGACCATGTATACATGAGGACTTTTAACATGCTGTGTTGACTAATACTGTTTCATCTTCTTGACACTTCAAAAGACTTACGGTATGTAGTCTAGAGTATTATTGTTGTGGAAACAAGCCCATTTACCATTGAGCTGTATGGAATAGTATAATGTTTGCCATACACACTGTAAATAAATAATTTAGCTTAAAGGCTAATAGTCATTTTCAGTTATCTAAAGTATAAAGTGAGCCAAGATGTGACCTGTCACCCATAGTTACTTGTTCATAGTCAATTGACTTCAATACATTATCCAGATTTGGAAATGTCAATGCTCAGTGGATTGTCTGACTTTATTGTAAATGAACTTGTAGTTGCCATATTTGGATGAAATAGGTAACAAAGTGTACTACTAAAAACTTTACACAACTTTCAAATTAGAACAAGAGTGGGCTTTCCCCTCAGTGTTGGCCCAGATAATTGGGAAAAGGCTATAGCATAATATAATAATAATAATATATGCCATTTAGCAGACGCTTTTATCCAAAGCGACTTACAGTCATGTGTGCATACATTCTACGTATGGGTGGTCCCGGGGATCGAACCCACTACCCTGGCGTTACAAGCGCCATGCTCTACCAACTGAGCTACAGAGCTACAGTTGTGTTACTGCTCATGCACGGTGTACACATCACAGCCAATAAAACCTATTCCTATATAAAGTTTCAGACAGTAAAAACAGGAAGAATGTTAACAGTACATAACATTGTAAGTAGGGCTGGGGTCACTAACCAAAAGGTTGCTGGTTTGAATCCAAGAGCCGGCAAAGTGAAACAGCTGCTGTTCTGCCCTTGACAAGGCAGTTAACCCCCAACAACAACTGCTCCCCGACCACCGATGATGTTGATTAAGGCAGGCCTCCACACTTTAAACGCGGAAGACACATTTCGGTTGAATGCATTCAGTTACACAAAATTCTAATTCAAACACATAATTACACAAAACAATTGTACATAGAATTTTTTCAGTTTAAAAAAATTCACAAATAAATTAAACAAAGAATGTAACGTTATAAAAGTAAATACACATGTTTTGTGTACATTGTTGTCTTCTTTCCTTACTTCTATGGCATTTAAGATAACAATTTCCATCCTAGGATCTCAGTACTGCAGCTAAAATGAACTGTCAACGTTTGTGTCTCCGTGAGATTGTTCTTCTCATGGTGTAAGTTCAGTTTGTGGTTGCTGATCCACAACACTAGTTACTCATAGTTCAATTTGTGAAACAGGTTTATTTGGAAGCTCTGGAAGCTTGGGTAGAGCCTGCCAGGTGTCGAAAGTGAACACCTTCTGATCAAGAAGCACACTTGAGATTGAGTGCTTTCCAGACTGCCTTCAGCTCAGACTTAATCAAATCGCTGCATGAGGTCTGTCTGCTATCCAATGGTCCTGCTGACTTTCTGTGGAATGTCAAACTGGACACGGGCCCCTTGATGTTGGATGAGGTCTTTTGTGAGGCGTACATGTTGTTCACAGTTCTTGCATCAAATACGTTGGTATTGTTTCTGGGCTTTTTAAAATATATTTTACCTCAGTTAAGAACAAATTCTTATTTTAAATGACAGCCTAGGAACAGTTAACTGCATGTTCAGGGGCCTTGTCAGCTCGGGGATTTGAACTTGCAACCTTCCGGTTACTAGTCCAACACCCTAACCACTCGACTACCCTGCCGCCCCAGCTTATTACCTTGAAGACATATACCAATTATTTTCAATGGACCTGTTAGTATCCGTGACTTTGTACCAGAAGTAATGACCTTAAATGAAAAGAAAATAAGGTTTAAATATCTGAGACTGCGGTCATGCAGTATGCAACACATTTGCAATGATAAACTTTGTGTGTGTGTAAAACAGAAAGGAAAACGCTGCAATTGTCACTCTGATCAACTGATGATATTAAATGTAGCCTACAAATGTGAGCATGTAGGACTTGATAAGTCTATGAAGAGTGTAATGATTAATACTGGGATAATAAACAAACAATTAAATAAAAGTACACCTGTACCTGCATGGCCTATTGACATACCGCAAAGCCAGATCCACTGCATTTTTCATTGTTCCCCTCTAATCAAGGACTGATTTTAGACCTGGGACACCATGTGTGCAATTGATTATCAGGTAGAACAGAAAACCAGCAGGCTATGGACCTCGTAGGGTAATAGTTGAGTACCCCTGGCCTGTTGCATTGAGAAAATGTAGCTGTAGATAGCTGTGTTGTTTGAAGGTAGAGCACCTTAACTATGCAGTGATCACTTTCATTGTTGTCACTTACAGCCGATGATACACCAAAACCCGGTGCTTGTAGCAGTTGAATTCATATATCTGGCGGCTGGTCATCTGGAGCCGGGTCCCTGAATAGGCCTCGCTTCACAAGACTCTTGGTGCTTTCCTGAACAGACACTCTTTCAGTACGTCTGGCGGTCTAGACATCCGCGGTACATCTTTCCGTTCTAACTAGAATTTCCTTCAAAAAACAGCCGATACTTTCCACGTCATTGGCACTTTTTTTTATATTTGAGGAGAAGATTGCGACAGGAGCCACACAATGCTTTTGGAAACATCACACAGCGTGACAGGTCTCGTTATCTCTACTAAAGCCAGTGTGTAGTCCGGTCACAATAAAGACAATTTAACTTGCAAAAGGCTGTTACAGTCGTATGGTTCACCACAAACATAGCATATATCAACATATTTTGATGGGATTTCAATTAGCGATTCCACGGCCATCCTCAGGCACTGTTGCACCGATGACACTAATCTACACCTCCGCCCAAGCAAGGCATTTGATAGGTTTGACGTGTTGTGCTGCGTCACTGATTTTCCATGGACTTGCCATTTCGCTACACTTGCATTAACATCTGCTAACCATGTGTATGTGACAAATCAATTCGATTTGACTTCCCCAGGCTTCCCGTTTAGTGAAGCCTGGTTCTTGACAAGGCTACTTGTGTGATATTCATAAACAAGGTATTCTAACTCAGATGAGCAGGACTTCTAAACTTCTTTAATATTATAGATTGCACACCAGCTGTTGTTAACGAAGAGACACACACCACTCCCCCTGAGTTCACCCGACACTGCCGTTCTGTCCAGCAAAATGTTCCATGTCTTCATTCTTCCACGACTCTGAGAAACACAAGATATTACAGTTCTTCAGATCACGTTGATAGGATAGTCTCAGTTACTTGGTTTCCAGAGAAACGCATTGAAATAAAGAAATTAAACTGAAGTTGAAAGTTTACATCCACTTAGGTTGGAGTCATTAAAACTTCTTTGTCAACCACTCCACAAATGTCATGTTAACGAACTATAGTTTTGGCAAGTCGGTTAGGACATCTACTTTGTGCATGACACAAAGTAATTTTTCCAACAATTGTTTACAGACAGATTATTTCACTTATCATTCACTGTATCACAATTCCAGTGGGTCAGACGTTTACACACACTAAGTTGACTGTGCCTTTAAACAACTTGGAAAATTCCAGAAAATTATGTCATGGCTTTAGAAGCTTCTGATAGGCTAATAGATATAATTTCAGTCAATTGGAGGTGTACCTGTGGATGTATTTCAAGGCTTACCTTCAAACTCAGTGCTTCTTTGCTTGACATCATGGGAAAATCAAAAGAAATCAGCCAAGACCTCAGAAAAAGAATGTAGACCTCCACAAGTCCGGTTCATCCTTGGGAGCAATTTCCAAATGCCTGAAGGTACCACTTTCGTCTGTACAAACGATAGTACGTAAGTATAAACACCATGGGACCACGCAGCCGTCATACCGCTTAGGAAAGAGACACCTTCTGTCTTCTAGAGAGGAACGTACTTTGGTGCGAAAAGTGCAAATCAAGCCCAGAACTATAGCAAAGGACCTTGTGAAGATGCTGGAGGAAACGGGTACAAAAATATCTGTATCCACAGTAAAACAAGTCCTATATCGACATAACCTGAAAGACGGCTCAGCAAGGAAGAAGCCACTGCTCCAAAACTGCCATAAAAAAGCCAGACTACGGTTTGCAACTGCACATGCGGACAAAGATCGTACTTTGAGAAATTTCCTCTGGTCTGATGAAACAAAAATAGAACCGTTTGGCCATAATGACCATAGTTATGTTTGGAGGAAAAAGGGGAAGGCTTGCAAGCCGAAGAACACTAAACCAAGATGGCGTAGCAGTGCAGACGTTGTTTGTCGGTCTCCCGGGTACATTCTGTATTTTTTGTGTATATTTCAAATCTCTTTTTCCATTTTTTTAAATTAAATATACCTTCCAGCAACCCGCCTCACCCAATGTGATACGGATCTGCTATTTTTAGACCTTATAGCCAGAACCTCCATCAGAGGCTAGCCATCAGAAGCTAAGCACCTAATTAGCTACTAGCTATTTAGTCATTGTTTGCCACTGCTAGCGGCCTTTAACTTTTGCACAGACACCAGACGCTTTTAGCCTGGATAATACTTGCAAGCCATCCAGTATCGGACTGTTTTCTCCACTACAACACCTGATTCCTGCTGTAATCCCTGGATCATTGCCCCTGATCATCACAGCTAGCTAGCTGCCACCGAGTGGCCCAGCCCCGAAGCTAGTTTGAGCCAGGCCCACCTCCTGGCCTGCTCAATGATCACTCGGCGACACAGCTGATGCCTCCTGGACTCTTCACTAACACGACTAGAATCCACTACTCCACCGGATTTTTGCTGTAAGCTCTGGAACTTTGCATCGGATCATCACTGCTAGCTAGCTGCTACCGAGTGGCTAACGCCCTGGTCCCGAAGCTAGCACTAGTTAGCCGCAAGCCAGGCGTTTCTCCTGGCTAGCAAACTAAATTACTCCAGCTACAATAACTATTTTGCCAACTGGCCTGGACCCTTTGTCGACACGGAGCCTCGCCGTTCCATCAGGACTGGTCTGCCAACATAATTACATCCGTTGTGCCCTCAACCGGCTTTTGCCGGACATCGGAGCAGACGCTTCTATTAGCCCCAGCTTGCTAACTCTTTTAGCGACTACCCAACAGCTTCCTTGTTTCATCTATTGCTGTTCACTGGACCTTATGATCACTTGGTTACATAGCTGATACCTGCTGGACTGTTCATTAACCTCTCTTGGGTAGGGGGCAGTATTTTGATGTCCGGATAAAATGCATGGCCAAAGTAAACTGCCTGTTACTCAGGCCCAGAAGCTAGGATATGCATATAATTGATAGATTTGGATAGAAAACACTAAAGTTTCTAAAACATAAAATAATGTCTGTGTATAAGAGCACTGATTTGGTAGGCGAAACCCTGAGGACAAACCATTCAAGGAAAAAGAAAAATGAGCTCATTGTGTTTTCAATTGGTTTTCTATGGGAAGCTCTATTTAATAGGAACCTGGTTGCAGTTCCTATGGCTTCCACTAGATGTCAACAGTCTTTAGAAGTTGGTTGATGTTTTTCTTTCGAGAAATGAGGAAGTATGGCTGTTCTTTGAGTGTCAAGCCAAGTGGACTTCTCTGTTTAGTGCGTGTGAACTGGAATGCGCTTCACGTTGTATTTATCCGGTATTGAACACAGTATATTCTTAAATTGTATAGATTATTTACGTTTTAGGATGCCTACGGTTGGATTAGGAACGTTATTTGAAATGTTTGGAAAAAGTTTACAGGTAATTTATTAGATACTTTGTAGGCATGTTGGGCGAGTGTATTTCTGAATCAAACGCACCAAATAAATTTACATTTTGGGACATAAAGAAGGACATTATTGAACAAAAGGACCATTTGTTATGTTTCTGGGACATTGGAGTGCCAACAGAAGAAGATCTTCAAAGGTAAGGCATTAATTATATTGCTATTTCTGGCTTTTGTCACGCACCTGCCTGGTTGAAATCTGATTTTCATGTGATTGTATGTGGGGCGCTGTCCTCAGATAATTGCATGGTCTGCTTTCGGCGTAAAGCCTTTAAATCTGACACGGCGGCTGGATTAACAAGAAGTAAAGCTTTATTTTGATGTACTTGTATGTTTTATGAATTTTTATGAGTATTTCTGTTTTTGAATATGACACTGAAATTTCACTGGATATTTTCAAATCAATCCAGTTAATGGGATTCGAGCGGGAAGCGGGAAGCGGGAAGTTAATTATAAATTCAAGTCCTCCCAGATTGTTGACATCTAGTGGAAGCCCTAGGAACTGCAGTCTTTAGAAAGAGTTTCAGGCTGGTTTTTGGAAAAATTTGCCAGTAATTGTAGTTTTTCTAGTGGCTCCGATTTTGGCTGTAGTGTTTCCAAGCACGTGGAAGAGAGCGCGTTCTTTGGTATTTTTCTCCGGTAAAGAAAATAACGATTCTCCGTCTTACATTTTATTGTTTATTTACGCATTAGTGTACCTAAGGTTTGATTATAAACGTTGTTTGACTTGTTTGGAAAAGTTTATTCGTAAACGTTTGGGATTCATTTTGCATGCATTTTGATGAAGGGAAACTGGGTGGATTATTGACTGAAGTGCGCCAGCTAAACTGAGTTTTTATGAACATAAAGGACATTATTGAACAAACGGACCATTTGTGATGTAACTGGGACCTTTTATAGTGCCAACAGAAGATCAAAGGTAAGTTATTTTTTATATCGCTATTGTTGACTTTCGTGTCGCAACTGCCTGGTGGAAATGGTTTTTTCATGTGCTTGTATGCGGGGCGCTGTCCTCAGATAATCGCATGGTTTGTTTTCAGGTAGCTGTTGTTGTCTTACCCGTTGTTATCTTAGATAGCTCTCGCAATCAACATCTGTGATTGCTTTATGCCTTGCATTATGTCTCACTCTAATGTCAATATGCCTTGCATACTGTTGTTTAGCATAGTTATCATTGTTTTAGTTTACTGCAGAGCCCCTACTCCCATACAACATGCCTCAGATACCTCTTTTCCCACCTCCCACACATGCAGTGACCTCACCCAGCTTAACTAGTGCGTCCAGAGATGCAACCTCTTATCGTCACTCAATGCCTAGGTTTAACTCCACTGTACCCGCACCCTACCATACCCGTCAGTACATTATGCCCTGAATCTAACCTACTACTTCCAGAAATCTGCTTCTTATATTCTCTGTCTCCAATGCTCTAGAAGACCAGTTTTGATAGCTTTTAGCCATACCCTCATCCTACTCCTCTGTTCCTCAGGAGATGTGGAGCTTAACCTTTTCGGGCTAGGGGGCAGTATTTTCACATCTGGATGAAAAGCGTGCCCAAAGTAAACTGCCTGCTACTCAGGCCCAGAAGCTAGGATATGCATATAATTGCTAGATTTGAATAGAACATTCTAAACCTGTTTGAATAATGTCTGTGATTTTAACAGAACTGATATGGCAGGCGAAAACCTGAGAAAAATCCATCCAGGAAAACAAAATTGAGGTCACTCTCTTTTCAATGATTTTCTATGAGGATCTAGATTTGTGGCACTTGCTTGCAGTTCCTATCGCTTCCACTGGATGTCACCAGTCTTTAGAAATTGGTTGATGTTTTTCCTTTGAGAAATGAAGAAGTAGGGCAATTCAGAACGAGGGTCGAGTGAAGTGTACTGTTTGTTAGGGGCGCGCGACCTGAAAGCTTGCTCCACTTTGTTTTTATCTGATATTGAACACCGTATATTCCGTCTTAAATTGTATTGATTATTTACGTAAACAAAATACCTAAAGTTGTTTGAAATGTTTGGTTCAAGTTCACAGGTAACTTTTTCGATATTTTGTAGTCATTTTGCGAGAGTTGGAACCGATGAGTTTCTGGATCAAATAAATTGATATTTTGGAGCTATAATGATAGAATCGAACAAAAGGACCATTTGTGATGTTTATGGGACATATTGGAGTGCCAACAAAAGAAGATCTTCAAAGGTAAGACATGAATTATATCATTATTTCTGCGTTGAGTCACGCCTGGCGGGTTGAAATATGAATGTCATGTGTTTGTTTGGTGGGGTGCTATCCTCAGATAATCGCGTGGTTTGTATTCGCCGTAAAGCCTTTTTGAAATCTGACACGTTGGCTAGGTAAGCTAGTTGAGAACAAGTTCTCATTTACAACTGCGACCTGGCCAAGATAAAGCAAACCAGTGTGACACAAACAACAACAGAGTTACACATGAGGTGTTGGCTTTGGGGATGATCAGTGAGATATACCTGCTGGAACTTGTGCTACGGGTGGGTGTTATCGTGACCAGTGAACTGAGATAAAGCAGAGCTTTACCTAGCACAGACTTATAGATGACCAGGAGCCAGTGGGTCTGGCGATGAATATGTAGCGAGGGCCAGCAGACTAGAGCATACAGGTCGCAGTGGTGGGTGGTATAATGTGATTTGGTAACAAAACAGATGGCCCTGTGATAGACTGCATCCAGTTTGCTGAGTAGAGTGTTGGAAGCTATTTTGTAGATGACACTGCCGAAGTCGAGGATCGGTAGGATAGTCAGTTTTACTAGTGTAAGTTTGGCGGCGTGGGTGAAGGAGGCTTTGTTGCGAAATAGAATTCTAGATTTGATTTTGAATTGGAGATGTTTAATATGAGTCTGGAAGGAGAGTTTACAGTCTAGCCAGACACCTAAGTACTTATAGTTGTCTACATATTCTAGGTCAGAACCATCCAGGGTGGTGATGCTAGTCGGGTGAGCGGGTGCGGGCAGCGAACAGTTGAAAAGCATGCATTTGGTTTTACTAGCGTTTAAGAGCAGTTGGAGGCCACAGGAGTGTTGTATGGCATTGAAGCTCATTTGGAGGTTAGTTAGCACAGTGTCCAAGGAAGAGCCAGAAGTATACGGAATGGTGTCGTCTGCGTAGAGGTGGATCAGGGAATCGCCCGCAGCAAGAGCGACATCATTTATATATACAGAGAAAAGAGTCGGCCTGAGAATTGAACCCTGTGGCATCCCCATAGAGATTGCCAGAGGTCCAGACAACATTCCCTTCGATTTGACACACTGAACTCTGTCTGCAAAGTAGTTGGTGAACCAGGCGAGGCAGTCATTTGAAAAACCAAGGCTATCAAGTCTGCTGATAAGAATACGGTGATTGACAGAGTCGAAGGCCTTGGCCAGGTCGATGAAGACGGCTGCACAGTACTGTCTTTTATCAATGGCGGTTATGATATCGTTTAGTACCTTGAGCGTGGCTGAGGTGCACCCGCAACCGGCTCGGAAGTCGGATTGCACAGCGGAGTAGGTTCGGTGGGATTCGAAATGGTCAGTGATCTGTTTATTAACTTGGCTTTCGAAGACTTTAGATAGGCAGTGCAGGATGGATAAAGGTCTGTAACAGTTTGGGTCTAGAGTGTCACCTACTTTGAAGAGGGGGATGACCGCAGCAGCTTTTCAATCTTTAGGGATCTCGGACGATACGAAAGAGAGGTTAAACAGGCTGGTAATAGGGGTTGCAACAATGGCGGCGGATAGTTTTAGAAAGAGAGGGTCCAGATTGTCTAGCCAAGCTGATTTGTACGGGTCCAGGTTTTGCAGCTGGGGAGGCTTTAAAATTACTTTTAAGGAGAATAAAGAATAAAAGGAGCAGATTTCTGGGCTTGGTAGAATAGATTCAGGGCATAATGTGCAGACAGGGGTATGGTGGAATGCGGGTACAGCGGAGGTAAGCCCAGGCACTGAGTGATAAGAGAGGTTGTATCTCTGGATAAGCTGGATATAATGGGTGAGGTCACCGCATGTGTGGGAGGTGGGACAAAGGAGGTATCAGAGGTGTAATGAGTGGAACTAGGGGCTCCATTGTAAACTAAAACAATGATAACTAACCTAAACAACAGTATACAAGGCATATTGACATATGAGAGAGACATACGGTGAGGCATAAAGTAATCACCGGTGTTGATTTGGAGAGCTGGCTAAGACAACAGCTAATCAGCTAAAACAACAACAGGTAAAATGGCGAAGAATGGGCAGAGGGTCGGTTAACGACACACAGAGCCTGAGTTTGCGGCTGGGGCCGGCAGATGAAAAATAAATAAATAAACAGAATGGAGTACTGTGATTAATGGACAGCGTTTAAAGTTAGTAGCCCGGGGCTAGTAGAAGCGTCTGCTCCGACGTCCGACGGAGGCCGGTTGAAGTCACAGCGGATGGAGTATTCATTGGCAGACCTGTCGTGGTGGTGCGGCGGGGCGCCGTGTCGACTAAGGAGCCAAGGCAGGTGGCGAAAGAGGTATTGTAGTAATTTAGTTTTCTATCTGGGAGATGCGCCTGGCTCACGGCTAACTGGTGCTAGCTTGGGGGCAGGGGCGTTAGCCACTATAGCCACTCGGTAGCAGCGGTGATCCAGTGCCAAGGTCCAGAGCTTACGGCAAGGATCCGGTGGAGTAGTGTGTTCTAGCTGTGTTTGGGTGGAGTCCGGGTGAACAACTGAGTAGGCTGGGAGGTGGGCCTCGGGGATAGCTTCGATACTGGGTAACTCGGTGGGTGCTAGCTCACTGTGAAGATCAGGAGAATGGTCCAGGGAGAGACAGTCCGTTACTGGTAGGCTGGCGAGTATTATCCAGGCTAAAAATTTAAAAAATCGTACTGGTACCTGTGCAGAAGGTAAAGTCCGCTAGCAGTGGCGTACAATGACTAAATAGTTCATAGCTAATTAGCTGGTTAGCTTCTGATGGCTATGTGGTTCTTGCTATAAGGTCTAAAAGTTACAAATAATAGCGGTTCCGTATTACATTGGGTGAGGCAGGTTACCCGAAGGTTTAATTGAACTAAAATGGAGAAGAGATGGAAAATAAAATTGAAATATATACAAAAAAGACGAAAAAATACAACAGTACACGAAAGGACGAACAAAACACGTCTGCACTGCTATGCCATCTTGGAGCTGGGGTCTGACTTATTTACTCACAGGCCTAATATAAAACAATATATAATAGGATTCACACTGAGTGAGTTAATACTCAAAGTACTACGCTGAAGACTCTAATACCAACCAAATATTTATCCGATTCGGCCGAGTGGATAAAAGATTGGATTTCTGAGTGTGGTAAATGAGAGAGGGAGGAGAGGGATATCTTAATGAAAGAAAGAGGAGAAGGAAGGGAGAGAGAGAGAATAAGAGAGACTAAAGAGAGAAAGATGAGGCATGAGAGATTAAGAAGAGAAATCATAGGGATTTTAAATGATAAGATGAGAGTGGAATGAAATAATGACCAGGAGAAAGAGAAGGTGTAATGAAAGAGAAAAGAGAGCGGAGTGGGATCGATGAGAGGTAAGCTTAGCTTAACTGAGTAGGTATCAGAGCAGACAGTTCAGAGAAGCCTGGGATAGGAAGGGGATTTCACACTACTACACGCACACTCAGACTCATGACCCAATGTGACCTTCTCTGTCAGTCTATATGTTCACAGCAGAAGCGACAATGACAAAACATTGATCCCACATCACCTGTATATTATCTGAGAGTAATAGACTACCACCATGTGAGTGACAATAAAACTGATTGACTATTAGCTATATTGAATTCAGTGTATATAGTCACAGATGACTGACATTGTTATAGTGTAGCTCTGAGTTATAAAGCTGTCAGAATAATTCAAACAGACAGTTTTGACAATGTGTTACCCTGTTGGCAGTCCATTGCCAAACGAGTAATCGTTTGCGGCATAAACTCCAGTGGATTATGTTCTGACCAGGCATTATTAGAATGGATTGTCGTTTAATTTCTATTGAAATTTCCAACCGTCCACTAGGGCGTTGCAGATGGAGGAAAGGATAGGCTAAAACCGCGAGCTACAGCTCTGAACATCACAGGTTCAATTGCAGTGCTAGGCACTCATTTTTGTGTGTGAAGTTTTCTGTTTTAACCATAACCAGTAGAAATTGATATATAAACTTAATCCTAATGTCTAAACTTAACCTAAACCTTAAATCATGCTACAAAGTATTGAAAACTCCCTCCTTATTTTATAAACCACCCATTTTGGATTCAAAGTTTCAATGTATAGTCCAGACATGAACCATCTGTAGTAATCTCCTATCATATAAAGCCACGAAATCCTTACACACAATTCTTAAAAGATTTTGTTTACATGAGTTCCTTCATTTATATCATAACCGCCATCCATAAAAGTCAGTACTGTGCAGCCGTCTTCATCGATCTGGCCAAGGCTTTCAACTCTGTCAATCACCGTATTCTTATCGGCAGACTCAATAGCCTTATTTTATCAAATGACTGCCTCCTGGTTCACCAACTACTCCGTTCTCCTGGTTCACCAACTACTTCGCAGACAGAGTACAGTGTGTCAAATCGGAGAGCCTGTTGTCTGGACCTCTGGCAGTCTCTATGGGGATACCACAGGGTTCAATTCTCAAGCTGACGCTTTTCTCTGTATATATATCAATGATGTCGCTCTTGCTGCGGGTGATTCCCTGATCCACCTCTACGCAGACGACACCATTCTGTGTCCATCTGGCCCTTCTTTGGACACTGTGTTAACTAACCTCCTAACAAGCTTCAATGCCATACAACACTCCTTCCGTGGCCTCCAACTGCTCTTTAAACACTAGTAGAACCAAATGCATGCTTTTCAACCATTCGCCTGACTAGCAACACTACCCTGGACGGTTCTGACCTCTAATATGTGGACAACTATAAATACCTAGGTGTCTGTCTAGACTGTAAACCCTCCTTCCAGACTCATATTAAAGATCTCCAATCCAAATCTAGAATTGGTTTTCTATTTCGCAACAAAGCCTCCTTCCCTCACGCCGCCGAACTTACCCACGTAAAACTGACTATACTACTGATCCTCGACTTCGGCGATGTCATCTACAAAACAGCTTCCAATACTCTACTCAGCAAACTAGATGCAGTCTAGCACAGTGCCATCCGTTTTGTTACCATATGTCACCCACCACTGCAACCTGTATGCTCTCGTCGGCTGCCCTCGCTACATATTCATCGCCAGACCCACTGGCTCCAGGTCATCTATAAGTCTATGCTAGGTAAAGCTCTGCATTATCTCAGTTCACGATAACAACACCCACCCGTAGCACACGTTCCAGCAGGTATATCTCACTGATCCCCAAAGCCAACACCTCATTTGGCCACCGTTCCTTCCAGTTCTCTGCTGCCAGTGACTGGAACGAATTGTAAAAAAATAAATAATCGCATTTATTTCACCTCACCAGCTTTAAACATCAACTATCTGAGCAGCTAACCGATCACTGCAGCTGTACTTAGTCCATCTGTAAATAGCCCACCTGTAACGGTTCTCGTTGGTGGAAGGAGAGGAGGACCAAAATGCAGCGTGGTAAGTGTTCGTCATGTTTTAATAGAACAAACTGAACACTACACAAAATAATAACGAAATACACAAGATAATAACAAAATAATAACGAAGAGAAAACAAAACAGTTCTGCCAGGTGAACAGACACTAAACAGAAATTAAACACCCACAACCAAAATGGGGAAAACAGGCTACCTCTCAATCAGAGACAATGAACGTCACCTGCCTCTTATTGAGAGCCATACTAGACCAAACACATAGAAATACAACAACATAGAAAAAAGTACATAGACTACCCACCCCAACTCACGCCCTGACCAACCTAACACGAAGACATAAAAAAGAACTAAGGTCAGAACGTGACACCACCCAATCTACCTACCTCATTCCCATACTGTTTTTATTTTATTTACTTTTCTGCTCTTTTGTACACCAGTATCTCTACATGCACATCATCATCTGCTCATTTATCACTCCATTGTTGATCTGCTAAATTGTAATTATTCGCTCCTATGGCCTATTTATTGCCTCCCTACCTCATGCCTTTGCGTACATTGTATATAGACTTTATTTTTTCTACTGTGTCATTGACTTGTTTATTGTGTTATTGGCTTGTTTATTGTTTACTCCATGTGTAACTCTGTGTTGTTGTCTGTGTCACACTGCTTTGCTTTGTCTTGGCCAGGTCACAGTTGCAAATGAGAACTTGTTCCCAACTTGCCTACCTAGTTAAATAAAGGTGAAATAAAATAAAGATGAAGTTGCACTTAGACACCTATCTAAGATCTGTTTTGGAGGTTAAGCTGATTCAAGACCTGTGCCTAATGGCAACTGGAACAGTTGAAGTTCCTCTAAGCCTTCACAGTATTACTCAACCTGCAATTGTAGTGGGTGGTAAAACTAGCTTGCCTTTTAGCAGTTCCTCTCAATACTCTATTGCCCTGGACGGTTGAGATAGCAAAGGGCTCTTGGTCCCTGCCCCCAACACCACCTAAATCTATTCTGTACGTGTGACTTAGATGTAGTGAGGAAGGCTTCATGATTTTTAGCTTTCACAGTGACAGCCTAAAGTAAGATAGTGTGTGTACTATTTTTTTTATTTTTTTTATTTCACCTTTATTTAACCAGGTAGGCTAGTTGAGAACAAGTTCTCATTTGCAACTGCGACCTGGCCAAGATAAAGCATAGCAGTGTGAACAGACAACACAGAGTTACACATGGAGTAAACAATTAACAAGTCAATAACACAGTAGGAAAAAAAAGGGGAGTCTATATACATTGTGTGCAAAAGGCATGAGGTAGGCGAATAATTACAATACATTACATTTTGCAGATTAACACTGGAGTGATAAATGATCAGATGGTCATGTACAGGTAGAGATATTGGTGTGCAAAAGAGCAGAAAAGTAAATAAATAAAAACAGTATGGGGATGAGGTAGGTAAAAATGGGTGGGCTATTTACCGATAGACTATGTACAGCTGCAGCGATCGGTTAGCTGCTCAGATAGCAGATGTTTCAAGTTGGTGAGGGAGATAAAAGTCTCCAACTTCAGCGATTTTTGCAATTAGTGACCCCTCCCTCATTAGATCTTACAGAATAGGTGAGAAACCCCTACTCCACCCCTACTCCAGGTTAACAACTCAATGTTATTTATAAAACCTCTGTATTTATTTTCAATTATGAAGTTTGACAAAATAAAGAAAATGGTTAGTTTACTTGTAAGCATCAATGTTATTTTCATTTATGAATATCCTCTAAATACCTAATGCACATTTCTCCTCAATAAAACACATTATAAAATGTATGTTTAAACCTTTAAACAGATTCAATAACACTTTCCTTTCATCACAAGTATTTCAACATCACCCTTTGTCACGTTCTGACCTTAGTTCCTTTGTTTTGTCTTTGTTTTAGTATGGTCAGTGCGTAAGTTGGGGTGGGCAGTCTGTTCTTTTTTCTATAATTTGGGAGTTCTGTGTTTGGCCTGGTATGGTTCTCAATCAGAATCAGCTGTCAAACGTTGTCCCTGATTGAGAACCAAACGTAGGTAGCCTGTTTTCACCTTTGGGTTGTGGGTGATTATTTTCTGTTCACTGTTTTTTGTATTCCCCGTTCAGGACTGTTTTGTTTCGTTCTCGTTATTTTGTTTTGTGTTCATGATAATAAATTATCAATATGGACACTTACCACGCTGCGCATTGGTCCTCCTCTTCTTCCACCAACAATGGCCGTTACAAGTGATCAACCTTAAGAGGTGTGCTGAGGAGTTGGACAAAACAAGTATTGTAATGGATACGGGCAATGAGTTGTTAACTTTGTACAAGTGACAAGTCATGCTCTGAGAGAGGTCAGAGAGCGTGTCAGCCTGCTGGAACCGCCCCTTTCCTGCAAACTGTATAAATGATGGGTAAGAAATTAACATAGCAGTCCAGAAATGCGTGAAGCTGCAGCTACACGTTTAAAGTGGGTTGAACTTTGAATCTCAACATGAGGTAGCAAAAAAATGTGGCAAAGAAATTAACGTCATGTCCTGAATACAAAGCATTACGTTTGGCGCAAATCCAACAAAACACATCACTGAGTACCACTCTTAATATTTTCAAGCATGGTGGTGGTTGCATCATGTTATGTGTGTGCTTGTCAAGAGCAAGGACAAGGGAGTTTAAAAAATAAATAAATAAACAGAATAGAGCTAAGCACATGCAAAATCCTAGAAGAAAACCTGGTTCAGTCTGCTTTCCTACAGGCACTGGGGGACAAATTCACCTTACAGCAGGACAATAACCTATAACACAAGGCCAAATATACACTGTAGTTGCTTACCAGGATGACACCAAATGTTTCGTCAGTGGCCGAGTTACAGTTTTGACTTAAATTGTCTTGGAAATCTATGGCAAGACTTAAATGTCTGTCTAGCAATAATCAACAACCAACTTGACAGAGCTTGAAGAATGTTTTAAAGAATAATGTGCAAGTAATGTACAGTTCAGGTGTACAACGCTCTTAGATGTACCAAGAAAGATTCACAGCTGTAATATCTGCCAAAGGTGATAATAACATGTATTTACTCAGGGGTGTGAATACTTGTGTGAAGGAGATATAAATACATTTGCAAATATTTCTAAAAGTTAGAAGCACAGGGTCAGTCACAATGCAGTGCCCCTTGAGCAGTGCCTTGTTCAACGGCAGAGAACAGAACCTGGAGTCTGAACCACCAACACCCTGGTTACTGTTCATCTTGAGATTCATTGCAAGAAGTAGAATGGACACAATCAGGAAGGGACAAGGAACTCACTTTAGCCTATTGATGTATAGCTCTCTGTCAACTGTTGACAGAGAGAGAGATCTGTATCATGTGTTTTTTTTCACCTTCATTTAACAAGGTAGAGAACAAGCTAGTTGAGAACAAGATCTCATTTACAACTGCAACCTGGCCAAGATAAAGAAAAGCAGTTCTACACATACAACAGCACAGAGTTACACATGGGATAAACACACATACAGTCAATAATACAGTAGGGGAAAAAGTATATATACATTGTGTGTAAGTTAAGGGAGGCAAGGCAATAAATAGGCCATGGTGGTGAAGTAATTACAATATAGCAATTAAACACGGGAATGGTAGAATTCAGGCTGGAATTTATAGATCAGACAGTCAGAGTCTCTGCCTCCACTGCGTTATGTGTCCACTACTATCACTAGTACACACCTGAGTTAGTGAGGTCACCACCACGTGCACCGCGCATTCTCACATCGAGATGATTCAGCCACCACGGTAACCACGCGCTCCAGCCACTCACTCCCTCAGCTCAAGAATACACCAACATTCCGAACTGGTACGAGATAGAATGGCTTTAGTGCGCTTGCTTGAATCAGTCTGGTTCTCAATTGCTCGACAATCCTAGTGTGAGTGACTGTGTGTAAATGTGTGTTTGCAGGCAACAGGCGGGTGGAGAGATCGGGGAGCCAGCTTGGATAGCGGAGAGCGCACACCACCAGCGCAGTCGAGACTAAAACGGAAATAACGAATTAACTACCAAAGGGATTGTCATTTCCTTAACATCATATCAACCGTTAATGACACATCGTTAAAGGAGACAAAACGAAAAACACAACAGGGATTGATTTTATTATCCATAATTTACCGTTCCAGCGCGTGGAAAGATGAAGACTAAAAACCTTGAGCAAAGCTTGTCTGATTCCAGAGAATTGGATGGATCGTATGACCAGCTGACTGGTGGTGAGTGATGGGCTTTCGCAGCCCCGGCTTTATTAGACCGGTTAAAGATGCCGTATGACTTGAAAAAGTGAAATAGTTGTTTAGCCAATATAGCTTAAAACTGTTGCCTATACAATTGTTTGTGAAGCTTAGGCTACTTAAGATGCTTCACAATTCTCAAGTCATGCAAGACCTGTTGTAAATAGTGTTACATTAGATAATGTAGGGCTATATCGTTTTAAAAAGCGAGCAGCCGATAGTAATCATGTCTTATCACACAATATATGAATTTATATATGTCATATTGCATATTTTATTGCTAGTATTTGCGTGCATGTTGATGTGCGACGTCTGCAGCCTGATCACTTGAAATATACTTCGATTTAGGATGTTTGAAAAGGTCATTAGAAGGTTGACATTTGCCTTCCTCAGTGTTCACAATTATTTTTTATTAAAAATGCTTGCCCAACACTGGGCGCGAACTGGTGATGCTCGGAGCTGAAGCTGCTCAGCCACGTATGATTGCATGGCGATGGAATGTGTGCGAGGCGCGGAGTTTTGCTGACTTGGCTTTTCTACAGGAGTCCATTGGCTGTCATGTTGATATGCCCAAAAGCACATCTGGATTAGTGACGTTGGTGCTGGCCTGAAGTCCTGGTGATATAGCCTACAATTAAACGAGCCATAATAGTGAAAATGTGCATTTTCGAATCACACGATCCAACATGTATGTGCCTTCTCCTTTATAGGACTGTTTTGCTAAATCGTTTTGGACTGAATTATCTTGGATTCTACATTTAGTGTGCTGCACAACGAGTTTCTTGTGCGATTGGTTTTTGCCACGTGCCTTTGCTAATGTGTGTGTCCATCAGGATTTTAGAATGTCATGCAGATGGAGCTAAATGTCAAGACATTTTCAATGAAAAACAAATACCGAATTTGGTGTGTGTGTGCAGAATGTCAGTAAAACCAAATATAAATAATTTAAACTGAGCGCAGCAGAGGAACTGCAGACAATAATATTATTGGTCCATAATTAATGGACAATATGTGAAAGTGCGTGTGTGCCTGAGCTGTCTTCCTTAGTTCCATTAGGTCAGTGTTGTTACTAGATGTTATTAAGATATGTAATTAGATGCTGTTTTTGATGTTTGACAGAGCACCATGAAACACCATTTGTCTGTTTAGTGCTAGTTGACCGATTAAAATGATAGCATTGTGCCCAAACACATTGTTACTATACAAGAGGCAAGCCTTGCACTGGCTGCCTGACACACACACGTGTAGAGTATGAGCTGTCATTCTTCCAGCCAAGCTCTTGGAATGATTAATATGATTTTTGACATATTGCATATACAGTACATTGATGTATTGACAACACAACTAGACCTATCATGATGCACTGCAACACAGGGTCTATGCACATGTTTAACACCAGTCCCTAGATGGGCTTTTAGGAATTAGTAACTGAAAAATGGAACCTGTGTCCTTTGCATGCCACACAACTGTGCTAGCCTGCTGAGCTAAAGCCTATAAGGACAGTGCTGGTAGACAGTAATGTGGTGTGTTTTAATGGTATCTGTTGAGACGTGTTTTATGTATATCAGCTTTCTGTGGTGAAGCAATAGATGCAGATTAGCTACTGATCTCCATACCTGAGTCTATTAAAGAAACAAACACACTAAATAGGATTTGACGGACTGCTGTGTTTGTATGTTTGCCTGTATTATTTCCCTTTAAAGGTCAACTGCCCCTTAGGCTGTTTTAAAACCAAAGATGTTGGTTCTATGTGGCATCGAAATAAGCCAGAAATATTCATCATTGTGTCAGAATTGACATCAAAGTGTAAATAGGATCATTTTTTCCATAAAGTCAGTCTGGTTTAAAACTGAGCTTTGTAAGTGAGTTCATCACTACTTACTGAAGGGTTTGCTATGGATTACTTACTTACCCACTTTTGCCAATGATGCTCAATTGCTCAGAGACAACACGTTGTGGTCCACCCCAGCTGCCATTGTTGTCCAGTCTGCATATGGGTGCAACGTACACGTTTCCCTCTGCAAATAGGAGTGAAAATGGGCTTCCATAAAGTCGGTACAAACTTCCAATGCATTTCAACAATATTGCCAGATGGCCAGGAATGGATTACATCCGACATGATCACTTCTGCTGCCTGTCAACTGTCAAACCACTGGTGTTGGTGAGTACGTTAGCTAAGTAGATAGCTGGTATTAGCTAGCTAGTAGCTATTTTTGCTTATACAACATTATTTGATAATGCTAGTGAGCCAGGCTAGCTATATGATACCATAGATGAAAGGGGGATGATACTATAGCTAGCTTAATGCATCAAGACGCACCTTCAACAACACATAAAACCTCAAATGTAATTCTGCCCATAAACAATGCCAATTTCTCTCATCAATGGCATATGGGCTTTTTAGGTGAGCGCTGTTTCCGCCCTGTGATAAGCAAGGCCCACTTTGTCAAAGGCAGGGACACCAAATATTTATATGTATCGCTGCAGCGCTCCACCAACGTCAAAAAATCATGTTGCAGAAAAAGCATATGGTAGAAAGAGTAGCCTATGTGACCTTTTTTATAGCCTACAGGCTGGAGATAAAATGTATGACAATATAATGAGACAGAAACCTTTTACATCAGGTTTCTCAGATCAAATGGCCTAACCTAATTGGTGCCCAATCAAATAAAAAATGCTCTTACACGTTATCAAACAACATATCATTAAACAGGACAGGCCAAAGTAAAATGGACAATATGGAATGGACAATCAGGCCAATCACAGCTGCTGTCCAGGAGTTTATTCCTGTGGGCTAATTTGTCATGATCAGTGATTTCAAGTTTGTATCCTTACAATGTGTATGAGCTGATCACAGCGAAAAATAAAATACTTCTGCACTTCCCGCTGTGTGAACACATTGCAAATAGGCTCAGGATAACTCCTCCTGATAAAGTTGGGTAACTGATATTCAGAGCTTTAATAGCCAAATTGATTAGTCACAGGAATCAGGACTAATAAAGCGAATGCAATGGCCTTTTTAAAATTGTATTTATTTGTATCTATTTATTTTACAAGCGGTAGGCCTACCACATGGATGGGCATTCATAAAATTCCATTGCTGGCCGGCATGGTAGGCTACATCCAAGTAAGCATGGGCTGATATCTTTCAGACATCTTTTTTTTGGTGTTTTGCAAATGGTAGACCTACATGGGCATTCCTAAAAATATATTTCAGGCGACACTGTAGGCTATACCTCAGTAAGCATGGACTGGCGCTGATGTCTTTCGGACATCTTTTTTTGGTCTTGTCTGGACCGGTCTTAATTTCCATCCACAGATGTTGGTTTTTGGTCCGGTTCAGACGAAATCTGAAACGATTCATGATGTCTATGTTTGGTTCAGTATTTTGTCCGGTTTGGACCAGCCTTGATTTGGCCCAAACATTGATGTCTATGTCTATAAATTACGTCTTTTCAACATTAATCCAGAACTGAAAATGAACCAAATTTCAACATCAGGATAATACGTATTTTCAACGTCCAGAAAATACCTCAACTGTCATTCAGAACCAAAAATGAACCTGTCTTGTCCAAATGTTGAAAACATCTTTTTACCTTTCATTCAGAACCTAGAGTGAACCTAACTTCAACGCCTGGAAAAATACCTGCTTTGAATAATGTTTCAAGCAAACTGGCTAGCTAACGTTAGCTAGCTAGCCAACTGATTTAAACTCTGACAAAGATATATCTAACCCAGATTTGCAAGTTAGGTAGCTAGCTTGCCTGTTCTCATTTAATTTGTACGTGTATTTTCTAGGGCAAAAGTAAATTAAGGATGGTACTTGTCTACTTCTACTCTACACACAACTTATTTTTATTTATTAGGTAAGTGTATGCATGCTGTCTTCATAAGCACACCAATGTGATATTTACAGCTTTTGTTGTCTTTGTAACACAACACAATCATCGATTTTTGTTGTTGATAAATGTATCTACACTCAAGCTGGCCGACGTTTGTGCAATTTTCACATGTAGCCTACACCTTTTGTAGGGATATTAGCAGTTCTGGGATTTGTCTCATGGGAAAGATCTAACAGCGAACATAAAGAGAGATGAGATGAAACAACTAGACATAGAGTGGGGCAAAAAAGTATTTAGTCAGCCACCAATTGTGCAAGTTCTCCCACATAAAAAGATGAGAGGTCTGTTATTTTCATCATAGGTACACTACAACTATGACAGACAAAATGAGAAAATAAATTCCAGAAAATCACATTGTAGGATTCTTAATTAATTTATTTGCAAATTATGGTGGAAAAAAACTTTTGTTATTGACCAAATACTTAATCTCAATACTTTGTTATATACCCTTTGTTGGCAATGACAGAGGTCAAACGTTTTCTTTTGGCCCATTCCTCCATGCATATCTCCTCTAGAGCAGGGATGTTTTGGGGCTGTTGCTGGGCAACACAGACTTTCAACTCCCTCCAAAGATTTTCTATGCGGTTGAGATCTGGAGACTGGCTAGGCCACTCCAGGACTTTGAAATGCTTCATACGAAGCCACTCCTTTGTTGCCCGGGTGGTGTGTTTGGGATCATTGTCATGCTGAAAGACCCAGCCACGTTTAATCTTCAATGCCCTTGCTGATGGAAGGAGGTTTTTACTCAAAATCTCACGATACATGGCCCCATTCATTCTTTTCTTTACACGGATCAGTCATCCTGGTCTCTTTGCAGAAAAACAGCCCCAGAGCATGATGTTTCCACCCCCATGCTTTACAGTAGGTATGGTGTTCTTTGGATGCAACTCAGCATTCTTTGTCCACCAAACACGACGAGTTGAGTTTTTACTAAAAAGTTCTGTTTTGGTTTCATCTGACCATATGCCATTCTCCAAATCTTCTTCTGGATCATCCAAATGCTCTCTAGCAAACTTCAGATGGGCCTGGACATGTACTGGCTTAAGCAAGGGGACACGTCTGGCACTGCAGGATTTGAGTCCCTGGTGGCGTAGTGTGTTTCTGATGGTAGGCTTTGTTACTTTGGTCCCGGCTCTCTGCAGGTCATTCACTAGGTCCCCCCGTGTGGTTCTGGGATTTTTGCTCACCCGTCTTTTGATCATTTTGACCCCACAGGGTGAGATCTTGCGTGGAGCCCCAGATCGAGGGAGATTATCAGTGGTCTTGTATGTCTTCCGTTTCCTAATAATTACTCCCACAGTTGATTTCTTCAAACCAAGCTGCTTATCTATTGCAGATTCAGTCTTCCCAGCCTGGTGCAGGTCTACAATTTTGTTTCTGGTGTCCTTTGACAGCTCTTTGGTCTTGGCCATAGTGGAGTTTGGACTGTGACTATTTGAGGTTGTGGACAGGTGTCTTTTATACTGATAACAAGTTCAAACAGGTGCCATTAAACCACTTACAGATAGGGGTCAGTATTTTCACTTTGGATGAATTGCGTGCCCATAGTGAACTGCATCAAAATCTGTCCTAAATTGCTAATATATGCATATTATTAATATTGGATAGAAAACACTCTGAAGTTTCTAAAACCATTTGAATTATGTCTGTGAGTATAACAGAACTCACAGGGCAGGCAATCTTCCAAACAAGTTTTGAAATCCTGAAAGTTGGGGCAACTTTGACGTCATAGCCCACTCCCTTCCCAACAAGTTATGTATCTGGAAACACTTCATACGTCTTCCACTAGATGTCCTCATTCAGTAGAAAGTGTAATGGAGCATTTGCTGTGAACTTTGACCTAATGGGAAGGAAAGTAGTTGGTGTCGCAAAATAATTCCATTTTGTTGTGGCGTGTTGCCTTTGAGTGCTTCGGCTGTTCCAATCAGCCCCAGATGAAAACGAATGATCCGGTTGGAATGCTATTGGATATATATGATTATAACATCCTGAAGATTGATTCTGCACTTAGTTTGACCAGTTTCTTCGACCTGTAATATGTCTTTTGGAAGTTTTGATGCAAAGTTATCCTGGACCAGAAGTCATTTTTTGGGCATGTGAGCTGAAAGTGTTAGCAAATGCTGCTACTTGGACACTAGAATTGAACATTATGAAACAAAACGATGTATTGTTGAACTAGGACTCCTTGCACTACATTCTGATGAAAGATCATCAAAGGTAAAGGAATATTTATGTTGTAATTTTGTATTTCTGTTGACTCCAACATGGCGGAGAAATATTGTTACGTCTGAGCGCCGTCTCAGATTATTGCAATGTTAGGCTTTTTCCGTAACGTTAAAAAAGAATGTGACACAGCGGTTGCATTAAGAACCAGTGTATCTTTAATTATATGTAGAACATGTATCTTTAGTCAAAGTTTATGATGAGTATTTCTGTTATCTGGCGTAGCTTTCTATAATTCCTCCGGATATTTTGGAGGATTTTCTGAACATGGCGTCAATGTAAACCGAGATTTATGGATATAAAATGCATATTATCGAACAAAACATAAATGTACTGTGTAACATGTCATATGACTGTCATCTGATGATTTTCAAGAGGTTAGTGATTTATTTTTTTTTAATCCTGCTTTTGTGATTTTTATCTTTTGCTGGAAAAAATGGCTACGTTTTTTCTTTGGTTTGGTGGTGGTCTAACATAAATATATGTTGTGTTTTCGCCGTAAAACATTTTAAAAATCTGATACGCTGGGTAGATGAACAAGGTGTTTATCTTTCATTTGAGGTGTTAATGTGTGGAGGTTAAATATTTCTAAAGAATATTTTTGCATTCCTTGCGCCACCTTTTCAGCTGAACGGGGGGGGGGGTGGAGTTCCTGTAGTTCCTGTGTGTGTGGCAGGCTTACTATGATGGCAAAAAAACAACATTTGAGAGTGCGCTGACCCTGGTGCTAGAGGAGGTACACAGCTGGAGGTTGAATGTTTGAAGGAGTACAGTACAGCTCTAGCGCATCGTGCAACACACCTTTGACGCCATTTATTTTTTTCCATGGAACGCATAGCCCCTTGTTGAGTATCCCGTTTGGTAATCTGACCAGATAATACCCAGAATGTTACTTCCCCATGACTTCTTTACCTTGTTGTTATAGAGACCATGACAACAACGAGAAAATCAGTTCACAACTGTGTGACAAATGTTTCTATAGGAAGGGGGCTCCACTCTTCCTTGTGTCCATCTACCTCTATGAAATTACTGGATAACCTGCAAATGTCACGTGCACCCTATTTTCCCTCCTGTTTCCTCTTCATGGTGTATTAGAGCTTAAACCAATACTCACACTCTCCTATCTTAATGCTTTTCAGGCGCATGACACACTCTCTCTGCCTATAACACATAGGCCTATCACACCCTAAAGGCTAACAAAGAGACATGCCTTGTGGAAAGACTGAAAACAATGCAAGGTGGTCGTTTTTTTTGTATAGCATGTGTTTATGCATTGTTTTAGGAAAGTGTGTACTTCATTCTATATATATGTGAGAAAGAAAGGGGTTTGGGAAAAAAGACAGTGTGTGTGTGGGGGAACTTGTTAGTCATGTAGTGTGTACCTCTGTATGAGTTATCTTGTTTGAGTGACTGAGTGGGTGTGTGCAAGTTAAGTGAGTGTTCTTTACGCACATTAGTTGTGTGAGAGCATAAGTAGGATGTTGCTGACTACAGTGGATGGTGGGCAGTTTGCTTTCTCTGCCAGACACGAATATCCAATTAATTTGAGAGCTGGACTTGACCCTTCAACCCACCAACACACACACATGCATGCGCGCACACACATGCTCAAACACAGACTATTAGTCTCTCGATTCTCTTAATCTCCTTCCTCACACTTTGTTTGTGTGCGTATGTGTGGCAGACCCTCAGCAGTGGTCTGTTGAGCTAAATGCCAGTTTCTTATATTTCATTATGTGAATTGTTTGCCCTTTTTGAGTCAGAGGCGTAGGCAGACATAGCCGTGTGGCTGGGGCTGAGTAAAAGTGACTGCCAACATTTTCCAGCAAAAATACCCAAACATCAGTGGTGTAGTCATGGTGCATGGAGAAGTCGGTATACTGTAATTTTGCCAATCATTTTCCAATCTGCCTGCCTGGCAAAATGAAAGGCGACTTGTGTGCAAAATTCTATGAGAAACAGATGTAGGCTACTCTGAATGACCTAAAATCATGACAATGAGAAATACATCCACCATTATATCCAGAATTAAATAATAGACCTAGCACTTATGCCTGATATGTTAAGCTAAGGGACCAGATAAACATGGACGTAAGAAATTGAACAGATTTCCGTGGTGGTGTGTTACATGAGAACGGGGTACTCAAGGGGTTCCTACACTTTGCCAGCAGCTGAATGCCAGTTGGATGCCAGTTGCTGCTGATCTCTGTATTGTGCATTTTGCTACAGGAGGTTTATGGGTTACAAAAAAGGCCTATGCTACATTCAGTTCCATACTCCATGGTTTCCACATATTTCTACCCTAACTTTTCTAGGCTGTAGTCTGATTTCTGTAGGCCGAGGCTAGTGATCGCCACCAATCAAGTCAGTGCCCTGGCATAAACCTCATAGCCTGTCTCTAAAGCTCTTCTATCGAGAAGCAAAATAAAGAGGCTAAACTGTAGAACTCATGAGATGACATGGGAATAAATTCACAATTCTTGTTGTTACTGCGAATATCAAGAGTCAGAGTATAGAGCGGAGTGCGGAACTGTCCATTGCTGAAATCTTTGATATTATATTCACGGGCTCAGCCAGCGCCTGCCAAGCCGCATTGCCTGCCCCTGGTACAGAATAATATAGGCATATGCTATATTGGCAATTATAAACTGGGTGGTTCGAGACCTGCATCCTGATTGGCTGAAAGACGGGGTATATCAGACCGTATACAATGGGTATGACGAAACATAACTACATTGGTAACCAGTTTATAATAGCAATAAGGCACCTCAGGGATTTGTGATATATGGCCAATATACCACGGCCAAGGGCTGCGTCCGCGTTGCGTCGTGCCTAAGAACAACCCTTAGCCGTGGTATATTGGCCATATACCACACCCGCTCGGGCCTTATTTCTTAAATATTTCACGTGATTTGTTTTTGTGTAGGCTACTTTGTGCATGATTTCTCTATTGTATTGCATAATTGATACGTCATATACTTCCACTAAACTACCTTGTTATGCATCAGTGAGCATTAAGTTTGGGCAATAATATTGCATCATTTAACACAACACAAGAGAAATATGACCAAAAAACAACCAAATTCGTCATTATTATTAAGTAGGCAGCGGAAGTGTGCAACTAGACAACCGCTTACAACAACACCGCTGACAAAACAGGCTGACAGTCCAAGTCAGACAGTAAACAAACAATGAAATACACAACATGTCTATCACCTACATTTTCAAAGAGAAAGAGAGAGAGAGATTATTCAGCAGCAGACAAGTGCAGTGATAAAATTGTACTGTCACAAATGGATGAAGTATCCAGTCTGTCATGTTGTGAGCTCATGAAATAATCATCAGATCTACCACTCAAATGAGTGATCTACAGTACAGGCACACCAGGTGTATTCAGGACCATGGTAAGCGCATCGTCCGGACACCAGCTCAGCACTGGATTGGAATATGTGCAAACAGCTTATCGCACTATTGCACAAAGAAGCAAAGAAGAATAGAAAGCCCTATAAATGTTTTCATTAAGTCCAGAAGAGCACACACAGTATATGGGATTAATTTGATTAATATTATGGTGTTTCTATTCCAAGAAAAACAAAAAACTAAACCCTCAGGGTTTCCGTTAGGAAAATATGGCACTGTGCAACATGACCGGTCAGGAGTAGGCTACTAAGTGACTGTGAGTGAAGAGCAAAATAATCCTAACATTTCCACACTCTAATTGTAGGCTAACCAATATGAAGATTCAGTGATAATAAACAATCTCATTGATTTATCAAGACCAGTCCCCATGCTTGTCTCAGAGCAGCACGAATGGTGCTGAAATAGTTGACCACACGCGGGTAGGCTATTGCTTCAAATCCTATTATAGCAAATGGATGATTTTGGGTGTTCCAGTAAGCAACAATTTGCAAAAGAACTCCAGCACAGAGAAGAGAATGGAGCCTTAAATATTAATACTTTTCATTATCTTGATCTGTCTCCCTCTTGAGTCATTTGTATGTCTTATTTGATCAAACAGTGTGCTTAAAGCATCCAACAAACTCAGTGCATATAGTTGATTTTATTCAAATACATAGGGTGTGTCTATATATTGAAAAATACATGTTTTAAAATTTTTACCAATTGATGGCTCAAAAGAACAGACAGCTTTTGGTCGCACAATTATTGTCTGGGACAGCCTTAGAAACAGAAGATAGTGTCCCACATAGTAGAAAAGGCCCTACAGTACAGCAATAACCATAGAGACTTTGGTCCAGTGTTATCTTCTGGGTTGTTCCACAATAATAGTGCCTTTTAGATATTTTAAGTAGAAAATTGTGGACCAATTATTGTATTTTAAAGCCTGTCATAATACATGAATTGCCATTTAATATATACCACATGGAAAATTCAAGAAATACACTTTTTGTATATGAATAAAGGCTTGCTAAAGTGCTAAAATTCTGCATTTTGACATGTCCCTCCAAACCTGTGTCACTTCTAGGAAGATTTTAAACCTCTTAATCCCCAAATGTTTCAAAATGTCACAATCATTGTAAAGCCCTAGGGCTGGGCGACATAGTTCTAAATATGCTTTATGAGCAGTGCATGACACTAGGGTAGCAACATATACAGTGCCTTCAGAAAGTATCCATAACCCTAGACTTATTCCACATTTTGTTGTGTTACTGCCTGAATTTTTTATCAGCCATCTACACACAATATCCCATAAATGACAAAGTGAAAACACGTTTTTAGAGATTTGAAAAGGAAATACAGAAATATATCTAATTTACACAAGTTTCACACCACTGAGTCAATACATGTTAGAATCAACATTGGCAGTGAGGTTTTCTGGTTAAGTCTCTAAGAGCTTTGCACACCTGGATTGTACAATAATTGCACATTATTGTTTAAAACAATCTTCAAGCGCTCCCAAGTTGGTTGTTGATCATTGCTAGACAGCCATTTTCAAGTTTTTCCCTAGATTTTCTAGCCGATTTTCAAGTCAACACTGTAACTCGGCCACTCGGGAACAATCAATGTCGTCTTGGTAAGCAACTCCAGTGTATATTTGGCCTTGTGTTTTAGGTTATTGTCATGTTGAAAGGTGAATATAGTGGGCACTTTGAATACAGTGTTGGAAAGCAGACTGAACTATGTTTTCCTCTAGGATTTTGTCTTTGTTTAGCTCTAGTGAGATTTGTATGAACAAACTAGGATAAAGATGATCATGAGCACTCACTTCAACTTAGCTAACATTTTCCCATCCTAATTGTTACCAAGTATCCAAAAGGAGATTCAGTAGGGGGAAAAAATCTGGAAAAACTCAAGGGTGTGAATACTTTCTGAAGGCACTGTATATTCTAAGTGTTTTTAACAATTCTGATTGTTTATTATTGTCAATCATTTATACAGTTCAATTGAACTTCAACCAAAAGTTGGAATATAGTGTTTTTTGTTTGACATGTAAACAAATGAAAAAGACAAGGAGGGATTATTATGACATGCTGTTCAGTGTGGACCCTAATTAGATGTTATATTAAAGGTTTTATCTTACCTAATGTAGCTTTGATGTAATTAAAATATTCATGCTTCGCCTATTCCTCTCTGATTTAGTATATACCATTGCATAAACAACATGCCGATCTAAGCTTACACCAGTACTAGTATCAGTCTGTATTAGCTAGCTACGTTTGCTCTAAGTAAATGTAAAACAAAATGTTGTGTGTGTAGGGCCCTGTGAGTGTGCATAGAGACAGTGCAAAAATAAAATACAAGGGTCAACTCAGTCTGTGTAGCCATTTTGTTAGCTTTTAGCAGTCTTATGTCTTGGGGATAGAAGCTGTTCAGGACCATGTTAGTGTCAGACTTGATGAACCGGTACTGCTTGCCGTGCGGAAGCAGAGGGACCAGTCTATGGCTTGGGTATCTGGACTATTTAATGGCTTTCCGGGCCTTCCTTTCACACCGCCTGATATAGAGGTCCTGGGTGGCAGAGAGCTCAGCCCCAGTGATGTACTGAGACTTACTGTCACGGTTTTCCGGATCGGAGGACCAATATGCGGCGTGGTAAGTGTCCATGGTTCTTTTAATAAGAAAATCTCAACATGAACACAACTACAAAACAAGAAACGTGAAAACCCGAAACAGTCCCGTGTGGCACAAACACTGACACAGGAAACAATCACCCACAAAATACCCAAAGAATATGGCTGCCTAAATATGGTTCCCAATCAGAGACAACGAATAACACCTGCCTCTGATTGAGAACCACTCTAGGCAACCATAGACTTACCTAGACAACTAAACTGAACACAACCCCATTAATCTAATAAACCCCTGGACAAGACGAAACACAAATCACCCATGTCACACCCTGGCCTAACCAAAATAATAAAGAAAACAAAGATAACTAAGGCCAGGGCGTGACACTTACGCACTACCTTCTGTAGCGCCTTGCGCTCAGAGGCCGAGCAGTTGTCATACCAGTAATGCACCCAGTCAGGATGGTGCAGCTGTAGAACTTTTTGAGTATCTGAGGACCCATGCCAAATCTTTTCAGTCTCCTGAGGGGGAATAGGCGTTGTCGAGCCCTCTTCAACACTTTCTTGGTGTGTTTGGACCATGATAGTTTGTTGGTAATGTGGACACCAAGGAACTTGAAGCTCTCAACTTGCTCCCCTACAGCCCCGTCGATGATAATGGGGGCGTGTTCAATCCTCTTTCTGTAGTCGACAATGCAATCGAGGGCGTTGCTATTGCCATACCAAGCATTGATGCTGCCGGTCAAAATGCTCTCATTGGGACAGCTGTAGAACTTTTTGAGGATTTGAGGGCCCATGCCAAACCTTTTCAGCCTCTGTCGCGGCTTCTTCACGGCAGGGTGCGCGTGTGTGGACTAGAGGTTGACATGAGGGAAGTTATGGAGTCAACTCTGGGACAAGACAAACAGGCTACAGGAATGGGCAGTATAGGAATAGTTATTTTGCCGGAAATATGTAATGTGAGGAGTATTAAAAAATATATGTGTAGGCTAGGCCTAATATCATAAAAAAAATAAAAAGGACATTTCCCTCCTCCTGTTGGCTCACTCACGCCTTGCTCCAGTTGTTGCCAGTCACTAGGCTGATGCCAACTGTATGTCAGTAGGCTAAATGATGAAGCCTTCAAGGAATTGCAGTGTCTTGTTGCAGCCAAGGATGCATCACAAACATTAACATTAGAGCCAAGGAAAGAGCAATGTTTTAGCTAAATTTGATGGAGTGATGGAGTTCTCTTTGACAAGGAAGGAACAGAGTACACTTGTAAAAACAACAAATGCTGCGATTGAATTCCCAACCAATGCATCCTTTATTCATTTGAATGTGTTAACAGTTGGAGAAATTGCTTGGGCTGCGCTGAGAATTCGAAAAGTATGAAAGTCAACGGTCCAATATTCTAGAACACTGCTGTGCATACGTGTGCACGTTTTGTACTCTGATAGACCCTTAATGGGTTAACAAAACAAACATTGAAATACCGTTATACAATGTAAAGTAAAAACCCAAAGTCTGTCCATCAGTACCGGTATATTATATACCGCCCAGCCCTATAAAGCCCATGTTTGTTGTTGCTTTGACAGTCATTTCTGAAAATAATATCTGCTAAAAATGTGTGACCATTAAAATTGGATTTGTTTTAAAGGGATAATTTGTGATTTTGTGATTTTTGGGGTAATTTCCTACTTACCCAGAGTCAGACAAAGTCATTGACACCATTCATATGTCTTTGCCTGCAGTTTGAAGGAAGTTGAATGTAACATACAGTGGGGCAAAAAAGTATTTAGTCAGCCACCAATTGTGCAAGTTCTCCCATTTAAAAAGATGAGAGGCCTGTAATGTTTATCATAGGTACACTTCAACTATGACAGACAAAATGAGAGAAAAAAATCCAGAAAATCACATTGTAGGATATTTAATGAATTTATTTGCAAATTATGGTGGAAAATAAGTATTTGGTCAATAACAAAAGTTGATCTCAATATTTTGTTATATACCCTTTGTTGGCAATGACAGAGGTCAAATGTTTTCTGTAAGTCTTCACAAGGTTTTCACACACTGTTGGTGGTATTTTGACCCATTCCTCCATGCAGATCTCCTCTAGAGCAGTGCTGTTTTGGGGCTGTTGCTGGGCAACACGGACTTTCAACTCCCTCCAAAGATTTTCTATGGGGTTGAGATCTGGAGACTGGCTAGGCCACTCCAGGACCTTGAAATGCTTCTTACGAAGCCACTCCTTCGTTGCCTGGGCGGTGTGTTTGGGATCATTGTCATGCTGAAAGACCCAGCCACGTTTCATCTTCAATGCCCTTGCTGATGGAAGGAGGTTTTCACTCAAAATCTTACGATACATGGCCCCATTCATTCTTTCCTTTACACGGATCAGTTGTCCTGGTCCCTTTGCAGAAAAACAGCCCCAAAGCATGATGTTTCCACCCCCATGCTTCACAGTAGGTATGGTGTTCTTTGGATGCAACTCAGCATTCTTTGTCCTCCAAACACGACGAGTTGAGTTTTTACCAAAAATTTATATTTTGGTTTCTTCTGACCACATGACATTCTCCCAATCTTCTTCTGGATCATCCAAATGCTCTCTAGTCAACTTCAGACGGGCCTGGACATGTACTGGCTTAAGCAGGGGGACACGTCTGGCACTGCAGGATTTGAGTCCCTGGTGGCGTAGTGTGTTACTGATGGTAGGCTTTGTTACTTTGGTCCCAGATCTCTGCAGGTCATTCACTAGGTCCCCCCGTGTGGTTCTGGGATTTTTGCTCACCGTTCTTGTGATCATTTTGACCCCACAGGGTGAGATCTTGCGTGGAGCCCCAGATCGAGGTAGATTATCAGTGGTCTTGTATGTCTTCCATTTCCTAATAATTGCTCCCACAGTTGATTTCAAACCAAGCTGCTTACCTATTGCAGATTCCCAGCCTGGTGCAGGTCTACAATTTTGTTTCTGGTGTCCTTTGACAGCTCTTTGGTCTTGGCCATAGTGGAGTTTGGAGTGTGACTGTTTGAGGTTGTGGACATGTCTTTTATACTGATAACAAGGTCAAGCAGGTGCCATTAATACGAGTGGAGGACAGATGATCCTCTTAAAGAAGAAGTTACAGGTCTGTGAGAGCCAGAAATCTTGCTTGTTTGTAGTTGACCAAATACTTATTTTCCAACATAATTTGCAAATAAATTCATTAAAAATCCTACAATGTGATTTTCTAGATTTTTTAAATAATTGTGTCTGTCATAGTTGAAGTGTATCTATGATGAAAATTACAGGCCTCTCATATTTTTAAGTGGGAGAACTTGCACAATTGGTGGCTGACTAAATACCTTTTCCCCTCACTGTATCGTTAGCTTAGTGTAATTGCTGAAAGTCAATTGGTGTGTACTTGCCACCTCCTCTCAAAAGAAGAGCAATAGACCTTTTAACTACTCCAAAGCTTTGTGGCTAGCACTTTGTACACTAAGTATTATTTACAAGTATATCTAAAATCCTAATGTTTTGATTATGGTTATTTTGAAATAATTTATTTTTTACATTTTTTAATCGGAACTACACACTTTATTCATTCGCTGAGACAGTGGACACAAGGTTAGGCTGTGCTGGAGTGTTAACATAGTTGGCCAGCTGAGACAGTTTTGACCGAGTTCGCTAGATATCAAGTAATCAAAGTGTGGGAAGAGTACATCAACAGACTGCCATTGCTCATCCAAAGCAATATTTTTACCTTGCAACTTTGACTGAAGATTTGTCACTGCTGGAAGTATTTTCAAGCTATTAGTTAGCTTACGTTAGAAAGTAGCTAGCTAGCTAGCTCACGTAGTTAGACCGAGTTAGACAGCGGGTTGCCGACCACGCACTTCAAGCGAGAGTTGCTACCACGAAATCTATCCCTATATACACAGCGGGAATATGGTGCGGTTTGGACAAAAGTTGGATTCAGATGTTTATTTGATAGCGAGGGACACATTTCACATTATGTCTGGTAAGTACAGTTCCTAGAGATTATAAATATGCCTTTGTGGACAGGAAAGGTTTTGGGGGTGAAGCCTGCTATATTGTGGTATGGTTATTTTCTGTCGCCACCCACCAGATCAATGCATAAGTCCAACCAGTACACAGTGTTGTCCAAAAGCAGTGGGCATTCTATACACGTGAGAACAAATACTGGGAATAAGTGTGAAGTCGATCTAACATTATCTGATTGATTGATTGAATAGCAGCTGTTCTCATGATAAAATGTGGTATGACTGTCAATTTTCTTGTGGATAGGCTGTCCATGTCATTACATTTACATTTACATTTACATTTAAGTCATTTAGCAGACGCTCTTATCCAGAGCGACTTACAAATTGGTGCATACACCTTATGACATCCAGTGGAACAGCCACTTTACAATAGTGCATCTAAATCTTTTTAGGGGGGTGAGAAGGATTACTTACCCTATCCTAGGTATTCCTTGAAGAGGTGGGGTTTCAGGTGTCTCCGGAAGGTGGTGATTGACTCCGCTGTCCTGGCGTCGTGAGGGAGTTTGTTCCAGAGCAGCGAACAGTTTTGACTGGGCTGAGCGGGAACTGTACTTCCTCAGTGGTAGGGAGGCGAGCAGGCCAGAGGTGGATGAACGCAGTGCCCTTGTTTGGGTGTAGGGCCTGATCAGAGCCTGGAGGTACTGAGGTGCCATTCCCCTCACAGCTCCGTAGGCAAGCACCATGGTCTTGTAGCGGATGCGAGCTTCAACTGGAAGCCAGTGGAGAGAGCGGAGGAGCGGGGTGACGTGAGAGAACTTGGGAAGGTTGAACACCAGACGGGCTGCGGCGTTCTGGATGAGTTGTAGGGGTTTAATGGCACAGGCAGGGAGCCCAGCCAACAGCGAGTTGCAGTAATCAAGACGGGAGATGACAAGTGCCTGGATTAGGACCTGCGCCGCTTCCTGTGTGAGGCAGGGTCGTACTCTGCGGATGTTGTAGAGCATGAACCTACAGGAACGGGACACCGCCTTGATGTTAGTTGAGAACGACAGGGTGTTGTCCAGGATCACGCCAAGGTTCTTAGCGCTCTGGGAGGAGGACACAATGGAGTTGTCAACCGTGATGGCGAGATCATGGAACGGGCAGTCCTTCCCCGGGAGGAAGAGGAGCTCCGTCTTGCTGAGGTTCAGCTTGAGGTGGTGATCCGTCATCCACACTGATATGTCTGCCAGACATGCAGAGATGCGATTCGCCACCTGGTCATCAGAAGGGGGAAAGGAGAAGATTAATTGTGTGTCATCTGCATAGCAATGATAGGAGAGACCATGTGAGGTTATGACAGAGCCAAGTGACTTGGTGTATAGCGAGAATAAGAGAGGGCCTAGAACAGAGCCCTGGGGGACACCAGTGGTGAGAGCGCGTGGTGAGGAGACAGATTCTCGCCACGCCACCTGGTAGGAGCGACCTGTCAGGTAGGATGCAATCCAAGCGTGGGCCGCGCCGGAGATGCCCAACTCGGAGAGGGTGGAGAGGAGAATCTGATGGTTCACAGTATCGAAGGTAGCCGATAGGTCTAGAAGGATGAGAGCAGAGGAGAGAGAGTTAGCTTTAGCAGTGCGGAGCGCCTCCGTGATACAGAGAAGAGCAGTCTCAGTTGAATGACTAGTCTTGAAACCTGACTGATTAGGATCAAGAAGGTCATTCTGAGAGAGATAGCGGTAGAGCTGGCCAAGGACGGCACGCTCAAGAGTTTTGGAGAGAAAAGAGAGAAGGGATACTGGTCTGTAGTTGTTGACATCGGAGGGATCGAGTGTAGGTTTTTTCAGAAGGGGTGCAACTCTCGCTCTCTTGAAGACGGAAGGGACGTAGCCAGCGGTCAGGGATGAGTTGATGAGCGAGGTGAGGTAAGGGAGAAGGTCTCCGGAAATGGTCTGGAGAAGAGAGGAGGGGATAGGGTCAAGCGGGCAGGTTGTTGGGCGGCCGGCCGGCACAAGACGCGAGATCTCATCTGGAGAGAGAGGGGAGAAAGAGGTCAGAGCATAGGGGGTAGGGCAGTGTGAGCAGAACCAGCGGTGTCGTTTGACTTAGCAAACGAGGATCGGATGTCGTCGACCTTCTTTTCAAAATGGTTGACGAAGTCATCTGCAGAGAGGGAGGAGGGGGGTGAATTCAGGAGGGAGGAGAAGGTGGCAAAGAGCTTCCTAGGGTTAGAGGCAGATGCTTGGAATTTAGAATGGTAGAAAGTGGCTTTAGCAGCAGAGACAGGGAGGAAAATGTAGAGAGGAGGGAGTGAAAGGATGCCAGGTCCGCAGGGAGGCGAGTTTTCCTCCATTTCCGCTCGGCTGCCCGGAGCCCTGTTCTGTGAGCTCGCAATGAGTCGTCGAGCCACGGAGCGGGAGGGGAGGACCGAGCCGGCCTGGAGGATAGGGGACATAGAGAGTCAAAGGATGCAGAAAGGGAGGAGAGGAGGGTTGAGGAGGCAGAATCAGGAGATAGGTTGGAGAAGGTTTGAGCAGAGGGAAGAGATGATAGGATGGAAGAGGAGAGAGTAGCGGGGGAGAGAGAGCGAAGGTTGGGACGGCGCGATACCATCCGAGTAGGGGCAGTGTGGGAAGTGTTGGATGAGAGCGAGAGAGTGGTCGGAGACTTGGAGGGGAGTTGCAATGAGGTTAGTGGAAGAACAGCATCTAGTAAAGATGAGGTCAAGCGTATTGCCTGCCTTGTGAGTAGGGGGGGAAGGTGAGAGGGTGAGGTCAAAAGAGGAGAGGAGTGGAAAGAAGGAGGCAGAGAAGAATGAGTCAAAGGTAGACGTGGGGAGGTTAAAGTCGCCCAGAACTGTGAGAGGTGAGCCGTCCTCAGGAAAGGAGTTTGTCAAGGCATCAAGCTCATTGATGAACTCTCCAAGGGAACCTGGAGGGCGATAAATGATAAGGATGTTAAGCTTGAAAGGGCTGGTAACTGTGACAGCATGGAATTCAAAGGAGGCGATAGACAGATGGGTAAGGGGAGAAAGAGAGAAAGACCACTTGGGAGAGATGAGGATCCCGGTGCCACCACCCCGCTGACCAGAAGCTCTCGGGGTGTGCGAGAACACGTGGGCGGACGAGGAGAGAGCAGTAGGAGTAGCAGTGTTATCTGTGGTGATCCATGTTTCCGTCAGTGCCAAGAAGTCGAGGACTGGAGGGAGGCATAGGCTGAGATGAACTCTGCCTTGTTGGCCGCAGATCGGCAGTTCCAGAGGCTACCGGAGACCTGGAACTCCACGTGGGTCGTACGCGCTGGGACCACCAGATTAGGGTGGCCGCGGCCACGCGGTGTGGAGCGTTTGTATGGTCTGTGCAGAGAGGAGAGAACAGGGATAGACAGACACATAGTTGACAGGCTACAGAAGAGGCTACGCTAATGCAAGGAGATTGGAATGACAAGTGGACTATACGTCTCGAATGTTCAGAAAGTTAAGCTTACGTAGCAAGAATCTTATTGACTAAAATGATTAAAATGATACAGTACTGCTGAAGTAGGCTAGCTGGCAGTAGCTGCGTTGTTGACACTACACTAATCAAGTCGTTCCGTTGAGTGTAATTTCTACAGTGCTACTATTCGGGGCTAGCTGGCTAGCTAGCAGTGTTGTTTACGTTACGTTGCGTTAAAAGAACGACAATAGCTGGCTAGCTAACCTAGAAAATCGCTCTAGACTGCACAATTATCTTTGAAACAAAGACGGCTATGTAGCTAGCTATGTAGCTAGCTACGATCAAACAAATCAAACCGTTGTACTGTAATGAAATGAAATGAAAATGTGATACTACCTGTGACTGCGACCGGGTTGTTGAATTCGATTCAGTAGACGTTGGCTAGCTGTTAGCTGTTAGCTGTTGGCTAGCTAGCAGAGTCTCCTGCGGAGCGAAGTGCGATGCGACCGCTCGCTCCAACCCGGAAGTACAATGCCATACATGTCATACAGTGTGTGTCACAACTATTTGGATGCAGTTTCTGTTGCAGATTCAAATTGCAAGTCACACCATCTCATGCAAATTTCTGATAAAAGAAGCAACTCAAATGCAATTGCAATTGCTTGCATCATCCAATCCTGTCATACAACACATCTTGGTTCATAAATTGTTATTTTATCTAATGGCACAAATCTGTCTATATAAGGTCCCACAGTTGACAGTGCATGTCAGAGCAAACATCAAGCCATGAGGTCGAAACAATTGTCCGTAGAGTTCCAAGACCAGATTGTGCCGAGGCACAGATCTGGGAAAGGGTACTAAAACATTTCTGCAGCATTGATGGTCCCCAAGAACACAGTGGCATCATCATTCTTAAATGCAACCCGTTTGGAATCACCAAGACACTTCCTGGAGATGGCTGCCTGACCAAACTGAGCAATCATGGGAGAAGATCCTTGGTGTGGGCGGTGACCAAGAACCCAATGGTCATTCTGACCGAGCTCCAGAGTTCCTCTGTGGAGATGGGAGAACCTTCCAGAAGAACAACCATCTCTGCAGCACTCCATAAATCAGGCCTTAATGGTAGAGTGACCAGACGGAAGCCACTCCTCGGTAAAAGGCACATGAGAGCCCGCTTGGAGTTTGCCAAAATGCACCTAAAGGACTCTCCTACCATAAGAAACAATATTTTCTCTGGTCTGATGAAACCAAGATTGAACTCTTTGGCCTGAATGCCAAGCGTCATGTCTGGATGAAACCTGGCAACATCCCTACGGTGAAGCATGGTGGTGGCAGCATGCTTGTTTTTCAGTGGCAGGGACTGGGAGACTACTCAAGGTCAAGGGAAAGATGAACGGAGCGAAGTACAGAGAGATCCTGGATGAAAACCTGTTCCAGAGTGCTCAGGACCTCAGACTGGTGCAAAGATTCACCTTCCAACAGGACAACAACCCTAAGCACACAGCCAAGACAACAAAGGAGTTGCTTCAAGACAAGTCTCTGAATGTCCTTGAGTGGCTCAGCCAGAGCCCAGACTTGAACCCGATACAACATCTCTGGAGCTGACGCTCCCCATCCAACCAGACATATCTTGAGAGTATCTGCAGAGAAGAATGAGAGAAACTGCCCAAATACAGGTGTGCCAGGCTTGTAGCATCATACCCTAGAAGACTCGAGGCTGTAATTGCTGCCAAAGGTGATTTTAAAAAAGTGCTGAGTAAAGGTTCTGAATACTTATATAAATGTGATATTTCTGTTTTTTACATTTCTAAATACCTGTTTTTGCTTTGTCATTATGGGATATTGTGCGTAGATTGATTAGGGGGGAAAACAATGTAATGAATTTCAGAGTAAGGCTGTAACGGAAAAAAATGGCAAGCCTTCAAGCTTGTTCACATAAAGGTTAATAGTCAATACTGTCAATGTCTTATGTTTATTCAACATACAACCTTTGTCTTCCAGCTAGACCGTATTGAATTAGTTGATTAGTCTCAATTTACTCTGCCATGCCATTTTTCTCTGTTGAAAAATAGGACTGAAGAGGAAATTGGTGGCTCTGGCCAAACACAAAGACCTTATGCCTTGGGTGAAGAGTATATGCATTCATCTGTGGTGGAGTTGTAGCTCATGTGGAGGAGATGGAGGTAAATACATAAATCAATAGTGTAACTGTAGAAAAACAACCCCACCCATGTCTCACTCCCCTCAGTTGGTCTCAGACCACGTTGAAGTGTTTGTGACAGGTCTAGGGACATAAATCTGCCCTGTATATCAGGAGCCAACAACTGAGATGAGAGTGAGAGTCCCCACTCGTTCACCACTTAATTCCCCAGAACAGTGTGCAGATATCAGCAATGCTTGTCTTTTGAACTCATGCCTGTTTGTGATCAAATGTCATTTTCTGGAGTTCAAGTCAATGCTCCATCAGATCTGTTGGGTCCATCGCTGGTAAGAGGACGGAGTGGAATGCCACTGTTACAATGGATAGCTAACAGAGGATCAGCAGAGGAAGTAGAGGTGGCTACAGGAAGATTCATCAACCTACAAAACACTGTACTCTAATATCTGATACACGAACAGGTACTTTGTTGAAGGTTGAACAGGTCATTTAACCTCTCTGTGCACCGAACCCGTTAGCGGGATTAAATTCGACAACATACGGTGATTGCGACATAAATAGTCATATTAAACATTCATGAAAATACAAGTGTCTCACATGGTTTCGAAAGCCTATAATCTTTCTAATCCAACTGCGTTGTCAGATTTTAAAAATGATTTATTGCGAAAGAATACGCTGCGATTATCTGAGCACAGACCCCATATCAAACTACTTATTCAACCAGCACTTGCGTAACAAAATCATAGATTGCATTGAAATAAATTGTTTACCTTTGAAGATCTTGCTCTGGTTGCAATCCCAAGGCTCATTGTTACACAATGAATGGTCTTTTGTTCGGTTAAATCCATTTTTTATAGCCTAACACAAAACATTTTGTGAACGCTTATCTTGTTGAATTTCGTGTCATTCAATTTTCGACTCAACATCCAACGTAAAATAGACAGACTTTCCCTGACTTTATCCAGTCATGTTTGCAATCAACTGTTTGTTTGTAACACAACCAAACTTGATGGGTCATTTTGCGGGATGTATTGACCCGGAAAAAACTATTGGAAGACAACAAGTGACGAGCTCATTGTGCACCAATTATATGACCACTGTCTCGTTGATTGACTGTATTTTAACCCAATGACCACTGATTGTCTTGAAATCGAGCTGGGTAGATAGCCAATGAGCAGAGGTAAACGGCAATATCCCATGGTTCTTTGCTAGTAATTTTTTTATGCGCATGGCCTTATTTCTATTACACATATTGGATGACTGTTATTCATAATCCATTCACCCAGCTCAATGTAACATCGATAGGTTACCTATACCCATTGTGAGATTGCTACAACAAAGCCTATGAATGAAAGTTTACAGCGTAGGTGCACGGGTCGAGAGAAATTTGAGTAATCAAGGTGACAGACGTTGCCCCATTCAATACCGCCTTGCACAATCTTCCCTGCATCTAGCTGATCTAGGGTGTAATCATTAGTCCAACATTTGCAAACAAGAGTTTCTATTGGACAAATTCAGGTATGTTTATACATGTTTCGTTCTGTTTGTTTCCGTTTAAGAAATGTTTTTCAACAGAATGATCACACGCAAACACAGTTCACTTTCATAGCAGCCAGATCGTTGTATAAATCCTTCTCGCAACTACGCGCTCTCATCCTCTCCCTTTTCCCCGTTGCATGTGGACTTCAGTGCACAACACACCAGTTGTCTGTGACCAGGTGAAAAAACTTTCCGAGCAAACCTTATAACCGCTAAACGTTACACACAGCCTACATCGTTGTCACCATATTAGCTAACATCAAGTCAACATCAACATAGCTACTAGAACTAACACATTAGTAAACCCGCTACAATCATGCAGTACAGTGTACAGATAGCAAGAAGTTTAACAGTTACGCCGGTGGCAATAAATTAATAACATAAAAAGCTTACCTTGACTTGGAAGAGTTCCAGTGTTGGATAGTCATATCCAGCTAAGTAACATAGCATCCCTCTCTGTTTGAGCTGGGTGTTTGAGTAGTAAAATTGAAAAAGCTACTCTATAATTTGTTTAGTTATCTCTGTCTTGCTTCTCCTTTATTTTTGAAGAAATTCATTTATTAAAAACTGTTCAAAAAGCTTCTTCCCCTCTCTTTGAGTCAACTACTCACCATATTTTATACACTGTAGTGCTAGTTAGCAGTAGTTTATGCTTTCAGTACTAGATTCATTCTCTGATATTTTGATTTGGTGGTCAACATGTCAGTTCATGCAGCAAGAGCTCTGATAGGTTGAAGGATGTCCTCCGGAAGTTTTCATAATTACTGTGTGAGCCTATTGAAGGGGGTGAGAACCAAGAGCCTCCTCGGTTTTATATTGAAGTCAAAGTATTAAGAGGAGGATG